>NC_056739.1:570803851-570905321 GCF_019279795.1 Protopterus annectens | reverse complement strand
TAAGCAACTGTTTTGGATAATAAAAGTGGAGCACAGCAACTTTCAGAACGACGACTCAACCTACAGAAATGAGAAAGGGCTTTCACCAAGCTTAAGGAGTCTATAACAAGGAAGGTGACAAGAAACTGTGTAGAGGCATTAGAAATATTTTAGAAATTCTGTGAAAGTCTGCATAAAGCAGATAAATATGGAAAAGAAGAAAAGATACAAATGGAAATGTTTATAGAAGAAGTAAATATGCCAAGGTTAGAAAATAAAGAATACAACCACGTAAACAGTTTCTGGATGTAGCACAATGAAGAATCACTGTCTGTATAAATTACGTGATTTAATATGATTTCCACGATATACAGACCAACATTACACAAAATATACCACAACTTGCAGCAGAAAATACGATGGTTAAGCGCTTTCAACTGTAAAAAAACAGTCTTCTTCAGAACACTTTCCCATACTGTTGGACTTCATAAAATACTCTACATTCATTAACATAATAGAATAATTGTTCTTTTTGCCGCCAAAAAATTAAAGTCATATCATACAGCTTGTATATGGTAAACATTAATAAACATACATATACAATTAATCAGATTAAAATTAAAACAACGACAAGTCATATTACAATGCACTTGAATAAAAATATATATGTTATTTACATTAATAAAAATATGTGTATATATATAAAAAATCTCCTATGTTGCTTGTGACCCACAAATAATATCCAATGCAGTTGGAATTGCAAATGTATACCTTCAAATGACTATACTTAATTAAATGCATACATAATGGACATGTACAGCAAATACCCCATATTGATAAAAAACGGTGGTCAGACAATACCAACATTCCTAAATAATATATGAAGAGGTCAATAGGAATGTAAGACCAGTGAAGGTGTATATAAAAAACAAATTACTATATACATAGAAAATAGCCATAAACAGTTGGCTGACATATCTCAATTTTCAAAATTCCACCATCAGTAGATATTCAAACGTCATATTGTTCATATATTTTACATAAGGGCCAAAAATGGTTTGATGCTGATGGAATCATTGAGGCCTGGTTTACGTGTGGAATCTGTCAGTATCTGCCATTTACTCTCCTTGGCGGCCAACTGGATTTTCCAATTACCCCCCATAGGTTGGATTGAAATCTGGTCTATTATGGAAAATAGAAAACTATGTTCACTCCCATGGTCCAAAATGTGTCTATATAGTGCATTTTTGGTGTCATGTTTCTGTATCCTGTATAGGTGTTCATAAATCCGTTTTTTTAATTGTCTTTCGGTTTTGCCGATATAATGGGCATTACATTGTATACAGTTGGCTATATAGACTACCCCTTTTGAACCACAGTTACCAGTCCTACACTGTATTAACGTATAGTTTATATCGTCCAACCTAATGGATTTGTTTGTGTTGATGTACTTGCTACATCTTCCACATTTGGTGGTTCCTTTTTCTTTCACTTCCTAATCCCCTCCCTTGTTGGCTCTCTCCAATAATCGTTTAACATTGGGTGCGGTTTTATAAACGTATTTGGGTGAATGGCCCCAAATTAGTTCTTTATCCATAGATGCTAATACTTCCCAATGTTTCTCAGCTATTTCTATAACCAAATGTGTGAGAGGGGTGTATGTTAAAACACATGCACATCCATAGGTGTTACTCATATTCTTTGTCTTCGTGACCATATTATAACTACCCAATAATGGTGGATACTTATGACCCCATTCTTTTACCACATATTTTATTATGCCATTAACCATACTCTCTGGGTATTCACGATCTAAAAATAGGTGTTTAATGTACCCAAGTTCTGCCTCCATAATGCCTTTTACAGATGACATCCTAGCAGCACAGATACATTGCCCTTTAATGATGTTCTTGAAGACGTGAGGAGGGTGATTACTAGTAAAATGTATATAGTCGTTCGAAAAAGTGGGCTTCCTATATAACTTAGAAATGAAGCCCTCATCATTATGACTTAGTAATACATCCAAATATGCTATTTCTGTGTGGCTCATACTGTGAGTGAACTTTAAAAAATCAGTGGTGTTGTTGATATACACCATAAATTCCTCAAGTCAATTTGCAATTCCAACTGCATTGGATATTATTTGTGGGTCACAAGCAACATAGGAGATTTTTTATATATATACACATATTTTTATTAATGTAAATAACATATATATTTTTATTCAAGTGCATTGTAATATGACTTGTCGTTGTTTTAATTTTAATCTGATTAATTGTATATGTATGTTTATTAATGTTTACCATATACAAGCTGTATGATATGACTTTAAATTTTTTGGCGGCAAAAAGAACAATTATTCTATTATGTTAATGAATGTAGAGTATTTAATGAAGTCCAACAGTATGGGAAAGTGTTCTGAAGAAGACTGTTTTTTTTACAGTTGAAAGCGCTTAACTATCATATTTTCTGCTGCAAGTTGTGGTATATTTTGTGTAATGTTGGTCTGTATATCGTGGAAATCATATTAAATCACGTAATTTATACAGACAGTGATTCTTCATTGTGCTACATCCAGAAACTGTTTACGTGGATGCCAAGGTTAGAGGTAGATGAGGCTCCGTTACTAATGGTTAGGAAAGGAGGAGATGAGATAACTGTTGTGGTATATAACCAGTCTACAAGAGAGCCCACAGGGATAGATGTTATTCCTGTAGAAGTATGGAAGATAGGAGGGAAAAAACTGATGACACCTGGAAGGTTTTATTTAACAGTATTTTAAGAGGAGGAGAAGTACCAACATCATGTAAAAAAGCAGCACTAGCTGTAATAGCTAAAGAAGATAAAGGTCCATGAGATCCAGCTTCATGCAGGCCCATTTCAATCAAGGCCCCCGAGCCAGTGGAAACCACAACCCACGCTGCTGAAACCCTTACAAATGCCTTCAACGAGCACCTCCAGGAATGTATGGATCAAGCAATCCCTAATAAAATCAAGACCCTTTCCACCAAAGGCAGGCGCCCGGTCTGGTGGACTCCAGCCATAAACAAACTCTACAACAAGAGGAGAAAGCTACTACATGACAGAGCAAAATCCCTAAAAGGGAAGGCATCTCTGATCAATACTAGCAAAAAACTACGATCACTCATAAAATCATCCAAGGCCAACTTTGAGAGAAAAATCGCTAATGACACAAAAGACAATCATAAAGCCTTCTTTAGCTATGTTAGAAACCTGGGTGGAAACTTCCAGATATGCTCAGAATTAGTCCAAAATGATAAAAAAATCACTCAATCCACAGACATTGCCAACATACTGGCAGACAGGTTCAGTGCAAATTCCCCCCCCCCCCCAAAAGGAGAAATATCTATCCCACCAGAGTCTAGCCTCCCAAACATCTCAGATGCCCAGGTGAGAGCTGCTCTCTCTAAAGCAAAAAACACAGCATCAATGGGACCGGACGGTGTCCCCAGCTGTGTGCTACATGAACTCAATGAGGAACTAAACCCACATAAAAGGCTGCTGTTTAATCTTAGCCTTACTACAGGATACGTACCCAAAGAATGGTGTACGGCAACTGTGGTCCCACTCCAAAAAGGCGGTGCTTCTACGGACCCTGGAAATTACCGCCCCATAAGCTTGACGAGCCTTGTCTGCAAAGCTATGGAGAGGATCATAATGGAACTCATAAATAAAGACATTGGGGACCTACAGACACTGGATCCTACCCAATTTGGCTTTGTCAAGGGCAGATCCTACCTCTTGAACTTGGTTGGCTTTTTCGAAACAGTCACTAAGGCCATTGATGAGGGTAAGGCAGTTCACACAGCCTACCTTGACCTAGCAAAAGCGTTCGACACAATACCCACTCAGGCATCATAGAAAAGCTCACCAGCTTAGATGTAAACCCATATGTCACAAGATGGGTTGCAAACTGGCTCAAGGACAGAACACACAGGGTTAGAGTTGCTGGTGCCATGTCAGACTCTAAGCGGTCACGAGCAGTGTCCCACAGGGCTCAGTCCTGGGCCCCTCTTGTTAGGCATTTATTTTTCTGAAGTGCAGGCAAACATAAGGGGATTGTGGCTGACAAAATTTGCAGATGACTGCAAACTGGGCACCATAATTGACACTCCATCAGACACAGGCATCCTCCAGAAAGGTCTCATAGAAATGGATAACTGGTGCCAGAGCCATGGCCTTAAGCTAAATGCCAAAAAATGTATAGTCATACCCTTTGGGAAAAACAAGGTAACCCTAATTACCACATAGGTGGTAATCCATTAAACACGGAAGAAGTTATCAGGGACCTGGGGACCCAAGTTGACAGTAACCTCTCTTTGACACTCACATTGCCAAAGTGGTTAGGAAGACCTTCTACATTGCCCACCTGATCATGAAGGGATTCACATCCAGATCAGGAGAGGTCATTGTACCCCTGTACTCTTCACTTATCAGACCAATGATTGAGTACAACGCCCCATTGAATGTACCTTACCCGACACCTGCAGCAGTTGGAAAGACCCCAAAAGTTCCTCACCAAAAGGATAAAGGGGCTCAAACATATGTCATACGATGCCCGACTGAAGAAACCCCAGCTCTATTCAGTCGCATACCGTCTGCTCAGAGGCGATCTGTGCCTGACATACAAGGCCATGTCCAACCCGGAATTAATGGACATGCTCCACCTCAAAAATCCAAACCACCAGAGCCACGAGCAAGAGACTTAAACCTCAACACGGATAAAAATAGGACGTGCTGGAGGGACAGATTCATCACCCAGAGACTCCCTACACTATGGAACAGAATCCCAGTCCATGTGATGCAGAGCCCCTCACTGACTCTGTTCAAGAGAAATCTTGACGAGTGGATGGGAGATCGTAGGTTTACCCCGGGAATCATCTCTGTATCACTGCTGGACAGAGGCACAGCAAACTAATGGGTATAGTATTCTCATCCTAAGGGGTGGTGAAAGCCACACACACTCTGGCTTGGCTTATAAATGCCCTAGGGCAGATAGCCTAGTATGAACCTATAAACCATGAGTATAAAGTGTCCATGTTTATAGTGGCTAAAAGAGAAAAAGTAATGCCAAACATGACAGATAGTAATCAGTGTGATTTTGTGGAGGGGAAACTAACATTTGGGAACAGTAACAGAACACTGATGATCCAGAGGGAAGCAGAATGCCATTGTTGTTGATGGGTCTTGATTTAGAGAAAGCATTTGGGAGAGTATGTTTGCAGATTTTGAACAGGGCAATGGAAGCATTTGCATTTCCTGATAAATAATATATGGCTGATTTGGAGAATAAATAAGGGATGGGAGGCAAAAAGTAAAGTGGGTGGGGTTGTCTGTGATAATTTATACTTAAGCAGAGGAACCGGACAGGGATATCCGCTTTCCCCTTTGTTGTTTGCATTATATTTAGAACCATTGGCAAAGAAAATAAGGGCCTCAGAAATACAAGGATGTAATTGGCATGTTAGTCCATAAAAGATGTCTCTATTTGAAGATGATATTTTATACATGACAAAGCCAGAAACAGACATTACAGTTTTGTAGAACATTTTGAGACAGTTTCAAATTTTCTGGATACCAAATCAATGAAACTAAAAAGAGAAAAGGCAGTAATGGTAATTTATGTACCCAGATATGAATTGGTTTGACAGCATCTATATTTGGGGGACATGATAAGATGAATTATTTAGGAGTATGGATTAGGAACTATTCTGGTGTGTCAGCTGAGAATATGTGGGAAGAAAGAAAGCAAAAGATAATTGAAAAACCGAGAAAACGGAAGCTTTGTTATAGGTATATGGATAGTAAGATATAAAAAGTTGAAATGTTTTAGTCCCTTTAATCTTTTACCTAGGTTGGCCATATTTGTATCAACCGGAGGAGAATCATGGATAGCAATAATAAAGAGATGAAGGACTTTATCTGGGAGGGAAAGATGGCAAGAGTCAAATAGGATAAGCTGATTCTTCCATTTGAACACTGCAGATTGAGATTACCCAATTTGAAGTGGCATTTCAGAGCTGCACAGCTAAGGCTTTTATACATAGCACAAGCAGAAAAAACGCAAAGTAGAAAGGGATGATGAGTAAACAGGGGTGAAGGTGAAGAAACAAGCAGAGACAGATTTTGGATGCAAGCCCTCGAAAAGAATAACAATAGTCATACAGAATAGTATATGTATAAAGTATCAGGAAGTATCTGAACAAGGAGATTCTGCTGAGAGGGATGACTGCAATTAGGGACATAGGTAATAGGCAAGAAGGGGCTTGAATTTATTGTAGAAAACTGGCAACATGAAAACTACATGAAAAGAGATATAGAGGAGCTCTCTGAGCATGTAGCCCAGGCCGGTATGACCCTGACCTTGAGTAGCATCTTACCCTCACCAAGAATGATGCCACAAAATGAAGACATGATGATCAATTTCAACAACTGGCTTAAGTATTGGTGTCATTCAAAGGGGATCCAATGCCTGTCAGCCTGGGATGACATGCTCGACAAGCCACGATGCTTCGCTAGGGACCTAAGCCACCTGTCACCCTGGGCTGATATTGGCAAAGGCTCTTGCTACATAGTGCCTTTTTTAGGCAAGGCTCAAAAGACAAACCCACCTCCATAGGTATCACAAGGGATAAGAAACTAAGAGTAATGCTACTCAACGCCAGAAGTCTAAACCTCAAGATGCACGCACTCGAAACTCTCCTTAGCATGGAGAACATCGATATCTGTGCAGTAACAGAAACCTGGTTCAAGGCCCCGAGAGCACCCCAGCACTACCAGGTTATACCTCATACCATGCTTTTCGCTCCAAAACTTGGACCGAACCACAAAAGGAGGGGGTGTCAATATTCAATAAAGATACCCACACCTCCAGGTTGGTGGCACAGCACGAAGCATCAGAGACTATCCATGTGCAACTAACAGTGGGCAAAACTGCCTTCCAGTTTATAGCCTGCTACAGACCACCCTCCCAAACCCAGGAACCCCACTCGGCCTTCCTGAGAACACTGGAAAATATGAAGGTCTCTCCAAACACCATTATACTGGGCGACTTCAACTACCCAAACATAGACTGGGAGCATTACTCTAGCTCCAACACCCTAGCCCAAAGGTTCTTAGAATTTATAAACTCAAATGCTATGGAACAACTTGTTACCACTCCCACAAGAGGGGGAAAACATACTGGACCTGATCATCACCAACATGGGGACTCTATGCTCCAGACCAGAAGTGTATCCTCACTGGTAAGATCAGACCATAAACTAATCTCACTGATATTCACATCCCGACCCCACCCCTGCCCAGAAAAACCACAGTGAAAAACTTCTAAAGCAAATTTCACACTCCTCAAAACCGAGGTGAATCCTTCAAAGCCCCGGCCTGTGGAAAATAATGGCCCAGACCGCAGAACTTTGCAAATGCATTCTATGAACACCTTCAGGAATGCATGGATCATGCAATCCCAAATAAAACCAAGACCCAATCCTCCAAAGGCAGACGCCCTGTCTGGTGGACCCCAGCCATAAACAAACTATACATAGAAGGAGGAAGCTACTACATGATAGAGCAAAATCCCAAAAAGAGAAGGCATCTCTGATCAGTATTAGCAAAAACTACGGGCACTCATAAAATTGCCTAAGGCCAGCTTCGTTTTCAGAGAAAAATTGCACAGGACACTAAGGGGATAAATCACAAGGCTTTCTTTAGTTATGTTAGGAACCTGGGTGGGAATTCCCAAGATATATGCTCAGAATTAGTCCACAATGACAAAAAAAAAAAATACACAGAACTTCCACAGACATTGCTAACATCCTAGCTGACAGGTTCAGCGCAAACGTCCCCCCCCCCCCCAAAAGGGCAAATATCTATCCCAGCAGAGGGCTGCCCCCCTCTCATCTCAGGTGCTCAGGTAAGAGCCGCTTCCAAAGCAAAAAAACACAGCATCAATGGGACCAGACGGTGTCCTGGGCTGTGTCCATATCATGAACTCAAGAAGAGCTAAACCCAAACATAAAACTACTGTTCCAATCTCAGCCTTACTACAGGATATAAAAAACCCAAAGAGTGGCGGCGACAGCAACAGTGGTCCTCCCCACAAAGGTGGTGCCTCAACGATCCTGGAAACTATCGCCCATACAAGCCTGACTAGCTTGGTCTGCAAAGCTATGGAAAAAGGAATCATCATGGGCCCTTATAACAAAGATATTGGGGATCTACAGACACTGGATCCCTACCCAGTTCAAGGCTTTGTTAAGGGCAGATCCTGTCTCTCTTAAACCTGGGCTCACGATTTCTTTGAAACAGTCACCAAGGCCATTGATTGAGAGGAAGGTGGTCCACACAGCCTACCTGAACCCTCACAAGCTTAAAGCCTTCAATACAGTACCCCCACTTAAGCATTATAGATAAGCTCACCAGCTTAAATATAAACCCCTATCAGGGCTACCAGATGGGTTAAAAATCAAGCTCTGGCTCAGGACAGTGAACCCTCATGGTTAGAATTGCTGGAGCCATGTCGGAGACTCAAACCAGTTACAAGAGTGGCGTCCCACAAGGCTCAGTCCTGGGACCTCTTTGTTTGTATATATATTTCTCGGAGGTACAGGAAGGACTGTGGCTGTGACCAAGTTCGCAGATGACTGCAAACTGGGCTCCTAATCGACTCTCCAGCTGACACACAGGCATCCTCCAAAACGGCCTCATAGAAACAGACAACTGGTGCCAGAGCCATGGCCTCAAGCTAAACACCAAAAGCAGTGTATAGTCATCCCCTGTGGAAAAAACAAAGTGTTTGGCAAGCAAATTACCACATAGGTGGTAATCCATTGCTACAGAAGAAGTACTGGGGACCTGGGGACCCAAGTTGATAGCACTCTCATTTGACAACCACGTGGCCAAAGTGGTTAGAAAACATTTTATATAGCCCACCTAATCATGAAGGGATTCACATCTAGATCAGGGAGGTCAATCGTGTGCCTCTTGCACTCATCCCTCATCAGCCCATAATTGAGTACAATGCCCCATTTGGGATGTACCTTACCAGACACCTGCAGCAACTAGAAAGACCCCAAAAGTACCTCACCAAGAGGATCAAAGGGCTCAAACAGATGCCATATGCTGCCGAGTTAAAGAAACTCCAGATCTACTCAGTGGCATACCGCCTGCTCAGAGGTCAGCGATCTGTGCTTTGACATATAAAGCCTACATCCAACCCGAATTAATGGACATGCTGCACCTCAGAAAATCCAAATCTCATCAGAGCTAACGCTGGCTGAGAGACTTGAACCTCAGCACTGAAATCAAATAGGGACATGCTGGAGGGACAGATTCATGCAAACCCAGAGGCTCCCTTCACCTCTGGAATAAAATCCCAGTCCAGGTTAGGCAGAGTCCCTCATTGACTCACTCCCAAGAGGAATCTTGATGAGTGGCCCCAAAAAAAAGGTTGGGGGGTTAACCCAAAGCAACCCCAAAGGTGGGGTCCCCCCCCTTCCAAAAAACCAAAGGGTTTGGTGCCCCCCCAAAACCCGGAAAAAAATTCCCCTGGAAAAACCCTTTTTCCCCGGGCCCCAAAATTAAAAGGGCCTTGACAAAAAAGGGGTCCCTTGGAAAAAAAAAAAAAAAAAAAAAAAAAAAAAAAAAAAAAAAAAAAAAAAAAAAAAAAAAAAAAAAAAAAAAAAAAAAAAAAAAAAAAAAAAAAAAAAAAAAAAAAAAAAAAAAAAAAAAAAAAAAAAAAAAAAAAAAAAAAAAAAAAAAAAAAAAAAAAAAAAAAAAAAAAAAAAAAAAAAAAAAAAAAAAAAAAAAAAAAAAAAAAAAAAAAAAAAAAAAAAAAAAAAAAAAAAAAAAAAAAAAAAAAAAAAAAAAAAAAAAAAAAAAAAAAAAAAAAAAAAAAAAAAAAAAAAAAAAAAAAAAAAAAAAAAAAAAAAAAAAAAAAAAAAAAAAAAAAAAAAAAAAAAAAAAAAAAAACCCCCCCCCCCCCCCCCCCCCCCCCCCCGCCCCCCCCCCCCCCCCCCCCCCCCCCGCCCCCCCCCCTCCGCCCCCCCCCCCCCCCCCCCCCCCCCCCCCCCCCCCCCCCCCCCCCCACCCCCCCACCCCCCCCCCCCCCCCCCCCCCCCCCCCCCCCCCCCCCCCCCCCCCCCCCCCCCCCCCCAGGAAAAGGGTTCCCCCCCATTGGGCCCCTTTTTAAATTTTTTGGGGCCAAAAGGATCCAAAAAAGTTCGGCGGGAAAAAATTTCCCTTTTTGGGGCATTTTTAAACATTTTACCCCTTTTACGGGGGGGTCCCCAGTTCCTTAATTTCGGCTTTTTTTTCAAACAAAAACCCACGGGGGCCCCTTTATAGTTTTCTAAAGCAAATAAAAATTATTCACTGATTTGAAAACTGGTGGCCAGCCCCAAGGGTTTTGTTTGGACCTTTTGGGTCGATTTAAACCATTACAATTGGTGGCTATTGGGAAACCTCTTTGGTTTTTTACCCTGGAGGAAAGGCCCCGAAGGGACTTTTTGGCGCCTTCACAAGGGATGGGGGTCCTTCAATTTCCCCGTAAAAAGTTAAAAGGGGTTAAAAAGGGGAAACGGGTAACCTTTTCCTTTTTAAAGTTAAAACCAAAAGTTAAAGTATCCCCTTTTAAAACCGGGACTTTTTCCACATATGGTTTTAATCCCAAAGGTTTTTTTTGGCCTCCCCCTTTGCCTCCATTTACAAACTCCAAAAGGGGTTAGCTTTTTTGCCCCCCAAATTTAAAAGGGGAACAATTAAAAAAGGGGAAAACTTTTTTTTCCCCTTAATTTTCTTCCCCTGTTTACCAAATCCCAAAAGGAAAAACCCCAAAAGTTTCAAAAAATAAAGGGTAAAAATGCCAAAAGCCCCCTTAAAAAAACCTATTTCTGGAACCCCTGTTTAAAAGGGTTCTTTGTAAATTTTTAAACCTGCCCAAAAGGTTTAAGTGCCCCTAAAAAAATAAATTTCCCCTTAAGAGATTTGCCTCCCTGAAATTTTGGGAATCTGGGGGAAAGTTCATCCCCAAGGCCCCAAAATTGGGAATAAAACCCCAGCCCAGGGGGCGGGCCCCTAGATTTCACAAAAATTTTTTTGGGGGGATAACAAGGCCCGGGGACCCCGGATTTTGAAAGGGGCCCAAGATCTAACCTAAAAAACCAACTTTTTTGGGGGTGGCCCCCCAAAAATTGGGGGCTTTTCCCTCAAAAGCCTAATAACCTTTTAAAAAACCTTTTAGTTTTGGGGTCAAAAAACCCAGGGGGAAATTTTTTTAAGAGCCAAGTTTTCTTAACTTTAAGTTCCTTCCCTTTTAAGGATTTACAGGGGGGAAAAGAGAAAGGGAATGGGGGGTTTTCCTTGGGCCAAAACCAGAGGGGGAGTTTTGTTTTACCCCAGGAGCTACCATTGGAAATTAAATAAGAAAAAAAATTTTCCCACAAAATTTTATAAGAATAAACAGGGAAATTTAGGGGGGTTTGGGGGAAAATTTGGAATTTTTTTTTTTTTAAAAAACCCTTATCTGACCCCACTTACTAAGAAGCCCCCGGGAAAGTTGGAAATTTTTAAGGGGAATTTTTTAATCCCCAAAGCACCCCAAAACAGAAAAAAAAATATTAAATTTGTGAAGGGAAGGGTTTCCCGGGAAAAATTTTTCCGGGGATGGGGTTTTTCTTTTGGAAAAAATTTTGGGGTGGGGGGTCTGATAAATTCTTTTCCCTGGGTTTGATCCAAACGGGAATTACTCATAAAAATTGGGGTTGTCAATGGTGGGGGAAAAGGAAACCTAAAAAATTTTAAAATTGTGGTGGAATTTAAAAGAGAAAAAAAATGGGAAAAATCTTTTAAAAACTAAAGGGGAAATAATTTTGGGAAAAGCCCATCAGGGGAGAAGGGGGAAAAGAAAAAGCTAAAAGGCAAAGAGGGTTATTGTTAATTTAAAAAAGGTCTAGGGTTTTTAAAAAATGGAAAAAGGATTTTTGGGGGGTTTTTTTCAATTAAATGATTTCCAGTTTAAAGGTTTTTAATGAGTTTTTGAAAAACCAAAAAAAAAGGGGGATTTGTTAAAAGAACCCAAATTTTGGAGAAAATTTTTTGAAGGAAATTTTGTTAATATTTTTTTGGTTCCCTTTAAAACAAATTAAATTTTCCCTGTGCTTGTTTTAATTTAAGTGAAAAAATTGGGTTGGGACCCGGTTCAGGCCCCATTTTTCCAAATTGGGCCCTTCCTTTGGCCCTTTGTTATTTTATGGCCCCTTTTCAAATTTTTCCCCCTTTTCCAATTTTCTTTGGAAAAAGCCCCCCTTTTTGGCCCTAATCTACATTTTTTTTTTTCCCAAAAATTCCCGGGGAATTCCCCCCCAAGATGTCCAAAATTTTTTCAAAAGCCCCCAAAAAGGGTTTTCCAAGAAAATTTTGGAAAAATTTCCCTTTTGGGGCAAAAAAGTTTTCCCCTTTTACTCCCCTTTTCCCCAAGGAGGCCCAAAACAAAACCAGGGGCCATTTTCCTTTTAAAAAAACAAAAAAATTTTACACCCCTAAAATATTGCCCATTTCTGGGGCCTTTGGAAGTTTTTTGGGACCGACCTTGGGCTGACTTACGTTTTTAAAATTGGGATAGAAATTTATTTTTTTAAAGTTTGAAACCCCTTTACCCAAACCCCCTTTTTTGAAAACCTTCCTAGGTTTCCCCCCAAAGTCGTGAAAGAAAGGAGTTTTAGAAATTTTTTTAGAAAATAAAGAAAAAAAGATTAATCCGGGATTTTCCCAAAGAAACCCCCAGGACTTTTTTTTGACCTTTACCAATTTTTTTTTCTTTTTGCCAAAGAAAAGCGGGGAAAAAGAAATTTTTCGGGATTTTTCGCAAAATGAAAAAAATTCCATTTTCAAAAAATAAAAGGTTCAAGGGCCCAGTTTCACCTATTTTGGGCCTTTTTTGAAAGGTTTTTGGGAAATTTGCTCAATAAATTTTTTCCAAAAAATAAAAAACGGGGTCCCCCTGAAATTTAAATAGGGTGGAGTAGTTCCCCCCAAAAAAGTTAAAAAATCAGTCTTTTAGCATTTCAAAGATTGCCCTTTGGTCCCAAAAAGGCCCCCAGGGGTTTTAAAGGCAATTCCCCCAGTAATTTTGTGGGCCTCCCTTATGCCCCTGGATTTTTGCCCCTTTCAGTAAACCCCCGTTCTTAATTTCCATTTTAAAGAGACCAAGGGGCTTTTTGGGAATTCCCCCAATTTCCCCCTTTCTTAAATCCAACAAGGAGTTTGATTGGGATTTTGGAAATTTTCTTGGACAATACTGGGATTCCCCCTTTTTTCCCCCTTCGGGTCCCCCACCCCCGGTTTCCCCAACCCCCAACAGGGGCCCAGATTACATTTCCCAAAACTACCCCAAAATCTCACGGGTTCCCCAAATTTTTCCTGATTTTTCCCCCCATTTGGGCCCTGGAATAAAAGTCAAAGGCATTAACTCCCCCCTAAAAAAGTTTTTTTCAGGGGAAGGGGGGCCCCCAAGACCCCCTCTGATAAGCTTTTTGAAAAAAAATTTTTGGGGGGTGCTGAAATTTTTTTCCCCTGGGTATTCCAAAAATATCTAAAATTACCTGCCAAGTGGTTTTAAAACCTGTTTTAGTGCGTTCCCAAGGGCAAAATAATTTTTAAAAACCCAAAAAAAAATTTTTCAAATTTCCTTGTTTGGTCCATCCCGAAAACTTTTTGGGGTTTAAATTGTTTCCCCCCTAAAAAAAAATTATTATGGAAGTTACTAAGGGGTTTAAAATTCGTACCCCCCCTTGTCCTAGTTTTTGGAAAAACCACCAAAAATTCCCAGGGGGGATTTGTTAAAAAACCCCAAATTTTCAGGAGCCTTTTTTTTTCCTAGGCCAAGGCTACAGGGGCCCCACAGAAAAACAACCCGGGTTTTTTTTAATGGGGAAAAATTTCTTGGGGGGGCGGGTTAAAGGCATTCCTTAAGGAGACCATTTGTGACCCTTTTTTTAAATGGAGAAATCCCCCTTTTGTTAACCCTTTCCAAAATTATTTTTCCCTTGGGCATATTTTTAATTCAAAGGAACTTATTTTGGAACCCGGTAACCCAAAATGGGGGGAACCCGGGGCCCTTTCCCAAAAATTTGAGAAGCCCGGGGAAGGGAGGGCAAAGTATCTACCCAGTATTCGAACCCCAAAACCACCATTTTTTTTAAAGAAATGAAATTAAAAGGGAGGGTTGTCCACCCTAATTCAAGAGGGGTTCCCTGCCCCAAAAAAATTGGGGCAGAAAAAAATTTTATAAGGGGGCCAAAAATTTTTTCTAAAAGGAAATTTTATTTCCCCCTTCCAAATTCCGGGGTTTTTCCACCCCAAAATAAAAGAGGAGCTTAGAAATGCTCCCCAAAAAAAGATTTCCCCCAAGGTTCCCCAAACCCCCCCTGATTCCCCAATTTTTTTTGGGAAAGCAACTCCAATTTTAAAAAAACTAAGAAATTTCTCTTTTTTCCCTTAATTGGCCTTTTCAGTTTTTTCCCCTTCCTTTGGGGTTCCTTAGTTTCCCAATCTCCGCCCAAAATTGGGACCCAAATTAGACCCTTCTTTTGAGAGCAGAAGAAAAGTTAAAACTTCCCCCTTTTGGCCTAAAGCCCCCGGGGGGTTTTTTAAAAAATTTCTTGGATGGGGCTCACAGCCCAGGCTGATTTTCCCATGTCAAAACCCAAAAGGGCCCAAATTTTGGAAAATTTTTCCAAAATAACAAAAAGATTTTGTTTTGGGGAAACAAAAAAATTTCAATCCTTTTGGGTTACCAGTAACCCTAGTCCCTTTTTTTTTGGCTTCCAAAAATTGAAAATTAATTTTTCCCCAAATTTTTTAAACAGTTTTTTAAAAAATGGTTGATAAGAAAAAAATTTGCATACGGTTACAGTTTTTTTCCTTTAGGTTTCTCATGCCCCTCTGAAAGCAGTTATAAAAAAAATTTTTCAAAAATTTTCCCTCTTTTACAACCCTATTTCCCAAATTTAAAAAGTATTTTTTAAACCTGACTAAAACACCTTTTCCCCCTTTTAAAAAAGGGTAAAAAATTTGATTAAAAACCAAAAGGGGTTTTTAAAAGTTCCTTCTGTTTTCCCTTTTATTTTTACTTTTTGGGTTTCTGCCCCCAAATTTAAATTTTAAAATTTTCATTCCCTGTTCTCATGACCAAAAAAAAACCAAAGCCCTTTTCCCTTTCCCAAATGAAAATTCGGGCAAAAAAAAAATTTCCCTCGGGGGATTTGTCGAAAAAATTTTAAAAAATATAAAACCAAGGGTACATAAAAACACAACCCAGGGGAGTATTTCGGGGAAAGGCCCCAAAAAGGAAGGGAAACCATTTGGGTGTTTAAAAGGGGCCCCCAATTTCCCTTTCCAAAATTTTCCCCCAATTTTCAATTGGGGGAAAATATTTTGGTTTCTGGAAAATAAAATGGGAAACCAATTTTCCCCCAGTTGAAACAATATGGAAAGTGCCATAACTTTCTGATGAAATTTTCCATTCGGGGTTTCAATGTTCAAAAAATTTTCCCCACCAAATTTTTAAAGTGGTTAAACCAAAAAGGAGGATATTCCACAATTGGGGCCAAAGGCTGGGCCTTATTTGAACCCCCAAAATCAATTTTTTGTAATGAGAATAAAGGATGTGAAATTCCCCCCGGGTTTCAGACCCCCCCCTTACCCCAATTTTTGGAAACCCTTAAAAAACTAAGAATTTTTTTTTGGCCTTTTGGTTAATTTTGGGCCCTTTTGGTTTGGGGTTTTTGGGTAATTGGCCCCAAATTTGTTCTTAGAACAAAAGAAAAGTTCTTTCCCCTTTTTCCCCTAAAGTTCCCTTTTCCCCAACGGGTTTTGCCCATTGTGACCCCCTGCAAAAAAAACCCCATAAAGATTTCTTTCAAAAATTTTTTTTGGGGAAAAAAGTAACCCTTTTGGTGTCCAAATAAATTTTTAAAATTTTTTAAAAATTTTAAAAAAGAAATTTTCCAAATTAAAAGGACTGGTTAATGTTAATTTTCATATGGTTCATTCCCTTGTTTTCCAAAATTTATAAAAGGGAATTTTTACGGGAAATTTTTAAGACCCTCCCACCTTGGAAAAAAAAAAATTGGGTTATAAGTGTAAACACCTTTAAAAATGAAAATTAAAAAAAGGGATTAAAAAAAAAGGGGTTTGAAGTTCCTTGGTTTTTTTTCTTCTTCCCAATTGTTTTAACCAAAACCTAGAAAGGTTTTATTTCCAGGCCAAAAAAAATTAAGCCCCCCCTTTAATTCGGCTTAAAAAAAGATAAGGGTCTGAGTTTTAAAATTTAAAAATTCCCAAAAGGTTATAAAAAAAGGGTTTTTAAGGGAGGTTCTGAAAAAGGAAAAAGGCCCTTTTCAAAAAAAGGTTTTTAAAGTTAAAAAAAGGGGGGGGGAAAATTTCCCCGGGTTGGAAAAATAAGTGGAAAATTAAATTAAAAACTGAAGGGGTTGGCCCCTTTAAAGGGTGTTTTTGGGAAAAAATTCAAGAAAAACCTGTTAAGTTAAAAAGGGGTTTCCCAAGGGGTTTTCCCCTTGTGCCCCAAAAAAACTTTTCTGTCTTTTAAAAATTTTTTCCTTAGGGGAAAAAAGATCGGGGAGGGCCAAAAAAAAAAATTGTTTTTAAAAAGAAAAAAGGCAGATTTAAGGCTTTAAATTTTTGGAAAACTTTGGGGTTCATCCTTTGTTTTAAAAAAAAAAGGTTTGGCAGTTAAGGGGGTTTAAAATTTTAGATTGCCAAAAGGGAAAGGGGAAAAAACCAAATTTTCAGGTTCAAAAAAGGGGGTTTAAAAAAAAAGGAAATTCAAATTTTTCCCTTTTAACCCCTGGAAGTTTCCCGGCGGGAAATTTTGTTTTTAACTGGTAAAAGGGAAATAAACCAAAAAAAACCCAAGGGGGCCAAAATTGGAAAAGGAAGAGGTTTTTTGGGTTTTCCCCCTTTAGGGGGGAGGGAAAAAAATTCTAAAACCTTTGGGTTTGGGGAAAAGGAACAAAAAATCAAAACAAGGTGGCCCCTCAAAAAATTTTTGCCAAAAATTTAAGAACACTCTGAAGGATTTAGGGGGGGCCTTTTTTGGGAAAATTTTTTCTTCCTAAAAATGTTGGAACCCCTTTTGGGAATGTATGCAAAGGCCAGGGAGAGATCATTTTGGGAAAACAGCAAAAAGGGCTTTACCAAGGGTTTAAACCGGGGTTTCCTTTGTTGGGGTTAAGCCCAAAGGGGGAATTTACGCCCGGTTTAAAGAATATCCGGGGGGGGAAAAATTTTTAAAGGCCTAATGCAAGAACATTTTTTTCCCTCATTTCCCGGGAAATTTTGTATAAACAGTGGGTCCCAGGGCCCAAAGGGCCCCCTTGGAGGGGGTTTTTTGGAATTCCCCTAATCAAAAAGGGCTGCACCTGTTTTTGGGGAAAAAGGAAAAATAAAAGGCCCCCCTTGAGAAAAAAATTTTTGGGGCCCACAAAAAGGATTTCTTGAAAGGCCGGGTTGTTTTTCTTTATTTGGCTCCCTGAAATTTGTAAAAACGGGGAAACCCCCCCTTTCCACATTCTTTGGGTTTTAAAAGGGAAATCTTTCCTTGTTTTTTAAAAAATGGTGACTTTACTTCGTTTAAGAAACAACCCGGGGGAAAGGGTTTGGAACCTGTGAAAATTTTTTTTCCCCCTTTTTCCAGGAAATTGATACCCGTCCTTTAGGGAAAGGGGCTGCCCTTTTTTCCCAGGAACCACCCAACCAAAGGGTATGGAATCCTATGGGTTGGGGTTGAAGGGAAATTTTGGAAAGGAAGGATTTTCCAAGGGAGGAACCATCAACAAAATTTCTTCGTTATTTTTAGTCCCTGCCGGGAAAAGGGGTAAAAAAAGCTTATTTTCTAATTTTTTAAAATTTTTGGAAAACCCTTGCATTTTAAAAAAATTTTTGGCACCACTGCCATGCACTTGATAAAAACCCTGGGGGCTATGGAGAGGCCAAAGGGCAGTGCTCTGTAGTGATAATGACTGGCTCCCAGCTGAAATCGTAAATACTTTCTGGATTGTCTGTTCATTCTTATGTGATAATATGCATCCTGAAGGTCTATTGAGCATATCCAATCATTCTTGCCCAAAAAGGCCAGAATGGACTGAACTGTGACCATCAGAAATGTTGTGTATAGAACTGAGTTTTTCAAGTCACTGAACTCCAAAATTGGTCTCCAGTACCTGTTTTTCTTTGGCACTGAAAAGAATCTTGATTAAGTTCCAGATTCATTGTGGCCAGGTGGGACCTCTGGAATGGCTCTTTTTTCTAGCAGCTTTTGTATTTCTAGTCCTACTGCTTTCCTCTGACTGGGTGGAACATCGAGAATTTTGCGTACAGGTGCAGGAGGTAGGGCAAAGGGAATTATATAATCTCTGGAAATATTCCTCTGCATCCATGTCTGTTGTGTTATCTCTAGCCAGGCTCTGTGGTGCAGGTATATTCAACCCCCAATTGCCTCCAGAGGGTGATAATCATGCCTCCTTTCAAAAGTGCTTATAGGGTCTATCATAGGAAGAATTTCTGGAGTCTTGATTCTGTGGTCATCCACTGATATATGGAAATCATCGCCCATTTGAGTTCCCCCCTCTGCTCCTGGGGTAACTATCTGTAAGTGACTCTTGGAAAGCATCATGGGACTTCCTGAACTACATCTTTCGATCAACTTGTTGATTCCTAGAAAAGGGTCTTTGATGGTTTGAAAAAGGTACATCCACTGCACAAAGGGTGTTTCCATCTTTCTCACACTTAGAGAGTGTGTCCTTCATTTTTGGGCAAAACGACAAACTGCCATGAAAAGGTACATTTGTGAAGAACTGCAAAGTATAACTTATGCCAGTGTAACCAGCTGAAGTTTGATTAAGAACTATATGTCATTTGTATAAAGAATTATACGCCATTTGTATAAAGAAAAAAAGTCTCTGAAGTTGTTTTATAGAAAATGTATTAGAACTGTATGTCATTTGAATAACAAACTGACTTTCATAGGTGCTTTTATCTCAAATGTATTTGTAAAATTGTTTGTGTTAAGATACTGTATCTACAATGGGTCCTGCTGGACAAAGTAGGAAAATACATGTCAGACTGCATGCATGTATGTTAATAGAGGTCTCTGGAAAAAAATTAGTTAAACAGCTAATTTTTTTGTTTTTATGGGTTTGAGACATACCAAGGAAATGCCAGTGAGCCATTAAGTAATTAAAATATTATCCCTTTGTTCTGAAAAGAAATGGAGATGGTATCTCTAGCCTTTTGCTCTGTGAATGTGTATTGACTTTCCAGCAGCTGCATCAGAGCAGCAGGACTTCGTCCTGCCCTGCATTTCAGAGAGAAATATTTGTGAGAATCTGAGGTCAGGTGACCAGATGTGGGGAATGTCTTACTTAAGAAAAAATATTAAATATTCAGCTATCTCTGACATTATTCTCTTTGTCCTTTTTCTGCTTGTGGAGCTGACACCCAGGATCTGCCTTGCTCTACTAAGTACAATCAGGGAACAGTTTCTCTTGAGAACTGCTAAGAATACAGCAAGTTGTTAGTTCAGATTAGTGTTTTTCTTTTATTACTTTAATATTCCCTGTGAAGAGATCTCTGTACTGTCTATTGTGGATATATTTTTTGTAATTTTTATGTATCTTTATTATTATTATTATTATTAAATATATTTAAACCTTTTATTGTGGCTGTTCTTTTAGAAGAGTATTTAATTTTTGAGAGTACCTGTACTTACTTGATTAGTGTCACCATTTCGGCCATCTGTGAAAGCCTTGGCTGTTTTTGTCTAACTACCTCTATTTGCATTAGTAATATTTTGCACAGTATTAATTGCGTACCCTTTGTAAGGCCCTTACAGTAGCTGATTAAGAGCTGACTGGTGGTAGCGGATTTAACTACCTTATGGTCTGGGTACCAAGGGAGCACTGATAGTGATCTGTGTCAGCCTTTCCCTGGTGTGTATGTGTGTGTGAAAAAACAAATCTCAAAGTCTGTGTGTCAGCTACTTGGATCAGGGGCACAGAGCACTAGTTTCACAGGGAGGGTGCTGGAGGACTTGGCTTGGTCACTCGGCTGAGGACTTGACCCTGTTTCTGTGCTAGTGGGGAGCCTTATTGGGGTGTTGGAGGGAGACAGATAATAAGAGTTCCAGACCCTGGGCTGACTGTGTACCCTGTTGCCTCTTAAGGGAAATTGTGCTTGATGCAGAGAGGTCTGCATCTGTAAATACTGTGTGTATCTATCTTTCCCAAAGTGCACATCCCCACACTAGTGTCAGTAGAGAGCATTGAGACTCCTTGGTCTCTGGCCCAGAAGAGGGGCATCACAGCGTCAATGAAGGAAGACTTGAAGGGCTCCACAAAATCACACAAGCACATCCAAGCATGCCTCCTGATAGAAATGAGTGGACCCACTGCCTTTGAAGCACCTTCAGCTGTATGCAACAGAAGCCCCATGGACAAATTAGAACCAGAGTGAAGAGTAGCCAATTGTGAAGCCACAGAAAGTTGAGCCTCAGCAGTAGTGGTCCAGGCAAGGGATTTTGAAATTCCTTGATCAAGTGCATTTGTAGTCCTGTAAAGTGTCGCAAATACTTCAGCAACCAAAGTGCAAAGTTTGCTGAACCATACACACACTTCCCAAATCTATCCAATGGCCTGGACTTCAGTTAGGGGTGATGGACAGAGGAAATCTGCTCAACAAGTTCCTTCTTGGTGGCTGCCACCATAAGCATAACATGTACAGGCAACTCTTTACTACAGAATTCCCTACCTACCAGTGGAGGCAGAATCTGGTCTGGTCTCTTAGGAATTTGCTCAAATGAGTCAGGTTCCTGCCACACCTGCCTACAGGTCAAGTCAATCAGCTCATCGTTGGGTGACTAATCCAGGAGGTTGGCGGGCCAGCTCCAAAGTCCTCCAAGAATACTGACTCCTGTTGGGAAGGATTAGCACAGTACCAACTACCATTCTGGTCAAGGATTTCAAGAATGTCTCCAAATGAAATGTGTTCAGGAACTGATGGTGGGAACCCTTCCCCATCATTGAAATCAGAATCTTTGGTGACTGACTGCTAAGGGGAGCCCAAGTGCCTACTTTTGCACTTCTTCTTAGAGTCTTCCTCAAAGGGATGCTCCAGAGAAGTATCAGAAGAGACAGTGAAACCCTACTGGGTGGTCTGGAGAGTTTGGGCTGGCTGTCCCTGTAATGTAGAATGATGTCACTCAAGGTGCAGGGACATATGGGGATCCGGAAAAAATATCTGAGGGGGTTAGGATCCCACTGCTCTGCTAGAGCAGAGAAAACCCTCTTCACCAGTGGAAGGGAAGACAACAGAGCCAAGAAGCCGGACCTCTGGCCTACCTGAGGCAGAAGTGGGAGCCTAGCTGTCCACTGACAAAGCTCCGAGAGGTAGAGAAGGCTTTGAAAACTTCAGAGTCAACTCCAACACCTCAGATCCAGCAGGAGTGTTTCAGCTCCAAGAGTCATCTGGGTCCAAAGACATCTCACAACCTTATCTTGCCAGTGGTGGGATGTGAACCCACTTCTCCAGAGAGACTGTAGACTTAATACAGTGCCTTAGACCACTCGGCCACACTACCACCTTTGTTTGAGCTGGTGCAGGCAGAGATGTCTTTGGATCCACAGATAAAGCCATCCTCAGATCCCAACCAGATGGACCCAGAAGACTGGGATCCTGGGTCTGTGAAAGGATGGGTTGGATCAGAGAAGGAGTTGTTAGTGATGGAGTGACAGAAGGCTGGACTTCCTTAACCATGGTGGTGGGATCCAGGATAACTCCCATATGAATCTGCATGGTGAGAAATCTCATCATCATTCTGTCCACATCAGCTTCACTTAGATTTCTGGAAGACTGAGAGGATGCCAAGGAAGGGATCTTGATTGTCAGAAATTCAGAAATGGAGATTGAACTGTAGACGGTACTGAGTCAACAGTGGGAGAGTATGTAGTCCTAGGTAAAGATGCAGATCCCAAGGTACTCAGAGCTGAAGAAGGGGCTGTGGGATTCTTCTTCTTCTTTTGGCTTTTCCCAGTCAGGGGTCACCACAGCGGATCATCTGTCCGCTCATGATTGGCAGTGGAGTTTTATAGTGTCAAGTTGCTAACCCGGTGCCCAACCTTCCACAGAAGGCACCCACATGCACACACTCACACCTAGGGCCAATTTAGAGTGTCCAATCCACCTACTGCATGTCTTTGGGATGTGGGAGGAAACCCACGCGACCACAGGGAGGACATGCAGACTCCACACAGAAGGCACCCCAGCCAAGAATCAAACCAGAGAACCTAAAAGCTGTGAGGTGGCAATGCTAACCGCTGCACCACCGGAGCCACCCTTAAAGAAGGGGCTGTGGGATCTCGCACCTAAATTGTTGTGGAAGTCTTTGGATCTAAATTCTGCTTTTTCTTAGGAGGCTCCAAAAAAGAAGAAGGAGTTGAAGACCCTGACGGTTTGGGAGATTTTAAAACAGACTCCTTAGTTTTTGATTTTGGGGGGGGTGGACGTCCAGAAATGTCCTCAGTAAAGGGTGTTGAAAGCAACCCTTTCAGAATGAGTTTATTTTTACGGTCAGTAATAGTCCGAGAATTAGAATTTTATCTGATAAAGGCGACTTGTGCACACATATTTTGAACCCCAAATGACATTTTTTCTGACATTATGAGTACTGTAAAGAATTTTACAGAGAAGAAGAGAAAAGGAAACTTGTAATCTGATGTTGTCAATCTTCATTTTATCTTGGACACTTGGGTTCAGTTCTTCTGAACCTCGAAACCAACTTAGCCATTACTACAGCTCATGAACACCAAAAACATCTTGAGCCAGATACTACCTATGATGTTGCCCTCTCTATGTTACCCCACATCTCGTTTACCACTTCCTGTGACACACGTGTCACCTAGAGATGTCGAGTTTTTGGTTAACAATGCCTGTATTTTTTCCTGCATATCTATTTCTGTGAGTATAATGCTTCACTTTTTTCCTACTGTTTCTTCACTATAGCCTACCCTCTTCCTTTACTCAAATACATCTATATAAAATAGGTCTGTATTGATACTTTACATTATATCCTTCCTATCCCTGTTAGTATAGTGTGGTGCTATGAGTGTTGACTGTTGGTTGTATAAGCCGTTCTCTACTTGTTGTGGCTGATAAAGGTAAAGGCAGTTCAGGTTTTAAGAATTGCCAAAAGTGTGAAAGAAAAATGCCCACCTCTGATGGGCATTCTCTATGTGTCTATTGCCTGGGTCCAGTGCATTTACAGGAGGAATGCTCCATTTGTCACAGCTTTAGTCACCAGACCTTGGTAGAGAGGAAGAATAAATTGATTTTAAAAGACATGTTAAAATCTGCTTTGGAGGAAGCCATCTCAGGATCTGAAAAGAAAAGCAAGAGAGATGTGTCTTTCCCTTCATCATCTTCCTCTTTTTCAAGGACAGAAAAATCAGAAAAGCAGAGTCATCCAGTGCTGACTTCTCCACTGGCACCAACAGCTAAGATACTTAAGTCCTCAGTTACCTGCAGCTCTGCAGAACTGATTGGGGCCTAAAAGGATACTTCGGTACTGACTTCAGCACAGATAGTTTCTTCTCTTCCAGTGTTGACGTTATTGGCACAGGCATTAGAAACAGGATCTGTTATTTCAGTGCCGTCTTCTGTTTCAACTCCATTGGCTTTGACATCAACTGAATGCTCCTTTTTAGACCGGCTTAAGACCAGATATTCACCATCAGTAGACCCTTTCTCAGACTACCTAGTCCATTTTTGGAAAGAAAAAATGTCCCTCAACCCAGTCTGTTTGCTCCACCAACCTGACAGACCTGGATGTGTTGAGATTGGTGTATCAGTTCCTCCTGGCAAGAGGGATTCTAGGCATGTGCCTGGTTTCAGCTCCTTCAGGTGCCAGAACACTTTCTTCCTCAACCCCTACTACTGCTCCACCTCCGACCTCCAATGAGGCTTTAGATATTCAGCTACAACCTTCCCTGTGCTGACTGTTTCAGTGCCAGTGAGATTTTTATCTCTGATACCGATTCGCCCCTGGGTTCTTTGGCACCTTGGGATTCTGGAGACCTCTTGGGTTGTAAGTATGCTGTTGTTTCTGGGAGGCAGGATTCCAGTCCAGTTTTTTCAGAGCCATCTCTGCCCCTTGGGGCCTCAGCACATGTTAGCTTGACACTGGCTTTGGCCTTGGGGAGGTTTCTTCAGGGCAGGGTGGAACCACAGTGCCAAGGCAGTCCTTCTCTGTGTCTGCCTTCCTTCCTCTTTGGGGGGACCAGCTTTCCAGGTCATGGAGAGGGCCTTGTCCTCTGTGGGCATAGTCACCTCCTTCCCTTTCAGAGCAGCTCCCCAGTCCTTTCCGTCGTCCAGAGTCCCAGCCAATCTTAACACCTGGACAGCAGGGGTCAAAGCTGCGAGGGTCTCCCATACTAGGGTTGTCCTGTTGTGATACCTCCCCAGATTGTCTCTGTGAGGAGGTTCCTCAGAAGATGAGGTATAAGAGGAAACACTTGGATTCCCTCAGGAATCTTTCACAGAGGAAACAGATTATGATTAAGGGGGGGTTCTCCACAGTCACCCCCCCGGAGGACATTTAATTCTGGAAATCCTAAAGGAGAGGGGTGTCTGGACATCCCAACAACCCTCCTCGGATGAATAAGTGTACTTGCAAGCTTTCAGCACTCGACCACCTACCTGTTGGGTAACTCCACCCACTGATGAGCTCATTAAGATGATCTCGCAATAGGCAAGGAAGGCTCCTGATTCCATAGACCCCATCTCCAAGAGTCCAGACAAAATCTTAACTGTTCCCAAGAACCACCAGTTCTGGGCAGAGGGATTGTTGTTAGATGCCATGGTGGTATTGGCAGCTACAAAAAAGGAAGTGGCAGAGGAGAGTTCCACTATCCATACTCCTAATAGAGAGTCTAGGATGTTGTCTAGATTTGGAAAGCAGACCTATGCTTTATTGACTTTTGCATTATGGTCCTTAAACTTTATGGCTCACTTCAGCAGATTTCAAAGGGATCTAGTTAAGGACATATCAGATACCCTGGCAGGAGCCATGTCTGTGGGAGTCCAATATAATGCTGCTTTCCAGTTGGCCAGCCTAGAGTCTATTGCAAATTCGTTTATGAGGCTCATAGCACATGCAGCCAAATGACTGACCAAGGCAGCGGGTTCAGGCATAGCCATAAGGAGACATGCCTGGATGTGCTTATGTGATTTTGCTGAGCCATTCAAGTATTCATTCATCAATGCCCCCTTTGACGACTCATTCCTTTTTGACCCTAAAGTATGAGAGACCTTGTCCAGGTGTGAGAAGGATGGAAAGACCCTTACTGCTGTAGGTGTAGGTTTTTCTACTCCTCAATTATCCTATTCTATGAATCAGAACAGTGGAAAAATGTAGTTTAAGAAATCCTAAGGACCTTTCCAGGACACATGTGGGAGCAGCTTTCCTGGGGAAGAGAGGGAAGCTTTAATGGAAGACACTGTCCACGTGGTGGAGGAGGCTCACAACACCAAGCAGGGTCCCAGGGACTCCTTTACTGGTAAATCCTATCAGTACTTCTGAAGGGAGGCCTGACTGCCGCCCTCTGAAGGCAGTCATGGGGCGTTTATCCTTGCACCAACAAGCCTAGCTTCAGATAACTTTGGATGTTTGGGCACAAAGGATTATAACCAGAGGATACACTGTACCCTTCTCTTCCCCTCCCTGGAATTGCAAAATGTTTCCCAACATTCCATCCAGTCAGAGGGAACCAGCAGTTTTAGAGCTTCAAAAACTGCTGGAAAAAAAAAGAGTTATCCAAGAGGTCCTGCCAGACCAGATAAAATCCAGGATTTACTCGAGATTCTTTTTAGTGACAGAAAAGACAAGGAACTAGAGACCACTTTTGCATCTATGCATTTTGAACAACTACGTTCAACAGACAAACTTCCAAATGAACACAGTTCAGTCTATCCTCCAATTTCTAGGGAAAGAGGACTGGATGTGCTCGATACATCTCCAGGATGCGTATTAACACATAAAAATGAGCAAGCGCTCCAGAGGATATCTCCACTTCCATCTGGGAGACAGTAATTTTTAGTTTAGAGCTCTTTCGTTTGGTCTCACCACAGCCCCAAGGGTGTTCACCGAATGTATGGAAGTAGTAGCTGCTCACTTGAGCCTGCAAGGATTACGGGTGTATCCATACTTAGACGACTGGCTCCTTACCACTCTCACCAGGCATCATACAGAACAAGCAAGGAACTACATTCTCTGGTTTTGCTCCAACCTAGGGATTACAATCAGCTATGAATAATCTCATCTGAATCTGACTCAGACATTAGAGTTCATAGGAGTAATATGGAACAGCAATACTTGCATAGCCTCCCTTCCTCCACAGAGACTACTGAAAATCAAAGCCCAAGTAAGGAAAACTGTCAAGACCAACAGAGTTCCCACATGACTTGTTTTACAAGGCTTAGGTTCAATAGCAGCAGCCATAGCTTTACTGCCCCTAGCAAGATTCCACATGAGATGTTTACAGTGGCTTCTAGCATCTCAGTGGTCCATTTTGAATCAACCAAGGTCAGATCAGGTTTTTATTAACAACCATTGCAAGAAAGACCTAGCCTGGTGGTGCCACTCAGAGGAAATTCTTTTGGGCTGTCCCTTTATTCCTTCTCAACCCCAAGCCATAGTGACCACAGACACCTCCCAGATGGGGTGTGGGCATTATCTGGGCAAGGTCGTCCAAACCACTTGGTCCCCCATGAGGCCAACTTGCATATCAGTGTCCAAGAGTTGACAGCAGTGTTGTTAGCATTGCAAGCCTTTCAAACCATTGTCTCCTTTGGGAGTATTGCAATACAAATAGACAATATGTCAGCAGTTCAATATGTCTGCGGTTTGGTACATCAACAAGCAGGGAGGAACCAAGTCTTGCCCCTTTTGTCAAGATGCTCTCAGAATGAATACAATAATTTTCACCTTTGAGGATAAGTTACAGTTGATAAAAATTGTTTTACTTCCTAAGACCCTATACGTAGCTCAACCTATTCTGATGCTTCCCAAGAAAAATTTTCTTAAGCAAATAAACACACTATTATTAAAATTTCTATGGTTTCCTAAAAGAAATTGAGTGGCTTTCTCACATCACAGTAGACCATGGGAACAAAAAGGACTAAACTTTCTGGATATTGGATCTTACATAAATGCTTTCATACTTAAAACTGTCTCAAACTGGATAAATTCCAATTATATTTTTCTAGTAGCGGTTACTTTGGCCAGAAGAATTTCAGAAGTCTAAGCCTTGTCTTGCAAGGCACCTTACCTGATATTTCATAAAGACAGGGTTTCCTTAAGAACAAAACCTTCCTTTTTACCAAAGTTGGTGTCAGAAACAAATATCAATCAGATGATCCATTTACCTGTGTTTTTCCCAATTTCTCAAACAAAGGTGAATACTGTATACTGTTTATATTAATTAGATGTTCATAGACAACTGCATTTCTATCTTCATAGAACAAAAGATATAAGGAAGTATGACCAATTGTTTGTGTCATTTGCACCTGCTAGAATGACCAAACCAGTCACCAAAGTTACTTTAGCAAAGTAGCTGAAATTGTTTATTTTCTTCATATACAACAAGAGAAAAGTTGAATTACCTGGTCCTGTTAGGATGTATTCCAGTAGAGCTGTAGCTGCTTCAGCAGTTTTCCTCTCCAGGGCATAAATGGATTATATTTGTGCAGTGTTAGCTTGGGCTATGCCACATACCTTTATCACTCATTACAAATTGGACCTAGTCTGTAGTGGGAAGACCGTCATTTGGTTCTATGGTGCTCAGGAATATCCTCCCATGAGCCCATTCAAGATGTATGGTAGCTGGGGTCTCTGTCAAAAGTGTCAAGCATAAAATGAAGATTGACAACATCAGATAAAGAAGTTATGTACTTACCATAACATTCAATATTCATTTATCCTTGACATCAACACCCTTCTTCCCCCTTCCATTCAGATTTCTTGGTGGGAAAACTTATGGTCCTAACTGTACATTTATTTGTAAATGACACCAGATATGGTGTCATTAAAGGTATTTCAGAATTATGCTATCTTTCCATTTTCTGTCTCCAAACACAAACTGGGGTAACATAAACAGGAGCATCATGGGTAGGATCTGGCTGGAGAGTTTTTTGATGTTCATGAGCTGTAGTAACAGCCGAGTTGGTTCGAAGGTTTGGAACTGAATTCAAGTGTCAAGGACAAATGAAGATGGCCAACACAGATGGAATGTTACGATAAGTACACAACTTAAATGGTAATAAAGTTACACAGCATGTGTAGCTTATATAAAAGGCAGGAAAATAGCAACTATGGTAATGAGAATTACGGCTATTGTGAAAGAGAAAGGGAGGAAATATCTGAGTAAATAAAAATTTATGAAAAAGATTTTAATAAACTCATCTGTGAAGAGCAGTTCAAGAACTGAAATGGTGAACGCATGTTATTTGAAAAGCAATAAATGAGACCGAGGGTATGTTAGGGGATGGTGCATTATAAGTAAGGGAGGAGCTTGAGAGTTGTTTGGTGGTCACAAGGTATAATAATGGCCAAACCCAACAGTGAATGGCAGAATGAAAATTGACATCAGTTTGATATTTGTAGTACCCATTACTTCAGCTTGGAGAACTTCAAAACTGCAAGCCTTATCTTCTGACCCTCCTTACTTCATTTTTCATATTGATAGGGTATCTTTACGAACCAGTCCATCTTTTCTTCCACGGTTGTGTCAGGATCCAACAGTAATGAATCTATTAACATTCCATTCATCCCACATTTCTCAAGCAAAGACAAATACATTTTACATTACTTGGATGCTCACAGACAATTACATCTCTTTCTACATATAACTGACAAATTCAGGAAATCAAGATTAATTATTCATCTGGTCCTTTTCCCCAATAGAATTCGGCCTTCTTGCAGAGAACAGGCTAGAGGACAAAATGAAAAGGGTCATATCTCCCCCTGTACACAGTCCTTTCCTCCACTAGAATCTAACATTTTCACATAGAGCAGGCTACATTCCCTTGGCTGAAAGGATCTGGTCCTTCAGCAGTGGCAATCTGTGTGTAAGGGACCTGAAATTATGCTGAACCACAGGAATGTAGTACAGGTCTTTCATAAAACACAATGGTTCATTGCTGCCTGTGTACACCAGAGGTGATAGAGTGTATTCCATTAAAATTGGTCATTTTCCTAACTAGACTGTAGTCATATGGTACAGAACAGGATAGAAGAGTCAATAAAAAGGGTTATATCTGCCACTGTACAGTAAAGTGGCTAGAATGTATTCACAGAAAGAGGGCCCATTTCTTCACTAGGATCTAGCATTTTCACATAGCGCAGGCTAGACTACATTGGCTGAAAGACCCTGGGTCCTTCAGCCATGGCAATCTGTGTTGAAGAGGCTGGAAATTATGCTAAACCAAAAGAATGAGTACAGCTCTTTCTCGAAAAATAGTCATTCATGCCTTTGTATACCAGAAGTGACAGAATCTATTCCCATAAGAAAGACCCTTTTCCCAACTAGAATTTAGCCATGTTACACAGAACAGACTAGAACTCGATAAAAAGGGTCATTCTTGCCAGTGCACACTAAAGGGGTTAGAAGCTATTCACAGAAATATGGTCCTTTCCTCCAGTAGAATTTAGCATTTTTAGATACAGTAGGTTATATTCCCTTGACTAAAAGGACCAGGGACCTTCATCGCTGGCATTCTGTTATGAAGGGGCCTAAAATAATGCTCAGCCAAACAAATGTAAGTCATGTATTTCCAAAAAGAATGGTAATTCCTGCCACTGCACACCCAAGGAGATAGAGTTTATTCCCAGAAAGATGATCCTTCCCTCCACTAGAATCTAGCATTTTCACATAGAGCAGGCTAGATTCCTTTGGCTGAAAAGACCTGGGTCCGACAGCCATGGCAATCTGTCTTGAAGGGGAAAGAAATTACACTCAAACAAAAGAATGTAGTGCAGCTGTTTCCTAAAAAATGGTCATTCCTGCCTTTGCATACCAGAAGTGACAGAATCTATTTCCATAAAAAAGGTCATTTTCCCCACTAGAATTTACCCTTGTTGCACATGACAGGCTAGACAACTCAATAAAAAGGGTCATTCCTGCCAGTGTACACTAAAGGGGTTAGAAGCTATTCACAGACAGACGGTCCTTTCATCCACTAGAATTTAGAATTTTCTGATACAACAGGTTATATATTCCCTTGGTTGAAAATACCAGGATCCTTCATACGTGGTAATCTGTTCTGAAGAGGCCTGAAATTATGCTTAGCCAAACAAATGTAAGTCATGTATTTCCAAAAAGAATGGTAATTCCTGTGACTGCACACTAAAAGAGACAGACTTTATTCCCAGAAAGATGGTCCTTTCCACCACTAGAATCTAGCATTTTCACATAGAGCAGGCTAGATTCCATTGGCTGAAAGGTACTGGGTCCTTCAGCCATGGCAATCTGTGTTGAAGCGGCCAGAAATTACGTTCAACCAAAAGAATGTAGTGCAGCTCTTTTCTAAAAAAACAAAAGGTCATTCCTGCCTTTGTACACCAGAAGTGGCAGAATCTATTCTGTTAAAAAGGTCCATTTCCCAACTATAATTTAGCCATGTTACACATAACAGGCTTGAGGACTCAATAAAAAGGGCAATTTCTGCCAGTATACACTAAAGGGGTTAGAAGGTATTCACAGAAAGACGTTCCTTTCCTCCACTGGAATTTAGCATTTTCTGATACAGAAGGTTATATTCCCTTGGCTGAAAGTACCAGGATCCTTCATATGTGGTAATCTGTTCTGAAGAGGCCTGAAATTATGCATAACCAAACAAATGTAAGCCATGTATTTCCAAAAAGGATGTTAATTCCTGCCACTGCACACCAGAAGAGATAATATTTATTCCCAAAAAGATGGTCCTTTCCACCACTAGAATCTAGCATTTTCACATAGAGCAGGCTAGATTCCATTGGCTGAAAGGCCATGGGTCCTTCAGCCATGGCAATCTGTGTTGAAGGGGCCAGAAATTATGCTCAACCAAAAGAATGTAGTGCAGCTCTTTCCTAAAAAAAAAAAAAAGGTCATTCCTGCCTTTGTACACCAGAAGAAACAGAATTTATTCCCATAAAAAAGGTCATTTTAACACTAGAATTTAGCCATGTTGCACATAACCGGCTAGGGGGCTCAATAAAAAAGGTCATTCCTGCTGGTGTACATGGAAGGGGTTAAAAGCTATTCATAAAAAGACGGTCCTTTCCTCCACTAGAATTTAGCATTTTCTGGCACAGAAGGTTATATTCCCTTGGCTGAAAGTACCAGGATCCTTCATATGTGGTAATCTGTTCTGAAGAGGCTTGAAATTATGTTTAACCAAACAAATGTACGTCATATATTTCCAAAAAAATGGTAATTCCTGCCACTGCACAGCATAAGAGATAAAATTTATTCCCAGAAAGATGGTCCTTTCCACCACTAGAATCTAGCATTTTCACATAGAGCAGGCTATATTCCGTTGGCTGAAAGGCCCTGGGTCCTTCAGCCATGGCAATCTGTGTTGAAGGGGCCAGAAATTATGCTCAACCAAAAGAATGTAGTAAAGTTCTTTACTAAAAAATAAAATGGTCATTCCTGCCTTTGTTTACCAGAAGTAACAGAATCTATTCCCATAAAAAAGGTCCTTTACACCACTAAAATTTAGCCATGTTGCACATAACCGGCTACGGGGTTCAGTAAAAAGGGTCATTCCTGCCAGTGTACACTAAAGGGGTTAGAAGGTAATCACAGAAAGACGTTCCTTTCCTCCACTAGAATTAAGCATTTTCTGATACAGAAGGTATATTCCCTTGGCTGAAAGTACCAGTATCCTTCATATGTGGCAATCTGTTCTGAAGAGGCCTGAAATTATGCTTAATCAAACAAATGTACGTCATGTATTTCCAAAAAGAATGGTAATTCCTGCCACTGCACAGCAGAAGAGATAACATTTATTCCCAGAAAGATGGTCCTTTCCACCACTAGAATCTAGCATTTTCAGATAGAGCAGGCTGGATTCCGTTGGCTGAAAGGCCCTGGGTCCTTCAGCCTTGGCAATCTCTGTTGAAGGGGCCAGAAATTATGCTCAACCAAAAGAATGTAGTAAAGTTCTTTCCTAAAAAATAAAATGGTCATTCCTGCCTTTGTGCACCAGAAGTAACAGACTATTCCAATAAAAAATTCCTTATCAGCACTAGAATTTAGCCATTTTACACATAACAGGCTACGGGACTCAATATAAAGGGTCCTTCCTGCCAGTCTACACTAAAGGGGTTAAAGCTATTCACAAAAAACGGTCCTTTCCTCCCCTAGAATTTAGCATTTTCTGATACAGAAGGTCATATTCCCTTGACTGAAAGTACCAGGATCCTTCATATGTGGTAATCTGCTCTGAAGAGGCTTGAAATTATGCTTAACCAAACAAATGTACGTCATATATTTCCAAAAAAATGGTAATTCCTGCCACTGCACAGCAGAAGAGATAACATTTATTCCCAGAAAGATGGTCCTTTCCACCACTAGAATCTAGCATTTTCACATAGAGCAGGCTATATTCCATTGGCTGAAAGGCCCTGGGTCCTTCAGCCATGGCAATCTGTGTTGAAGGGGCCAGAAATTATGCTCAACCAAAAGAATGTAGTAAAGTTCTTTCCTAAAAAATAAAATGGTCATTCCTACCGTTGTATACCAGAAGTAACAGAATCTATTCCCATAACAAATGTCCTTTTCACCACTAGAATTTAGTCATGTTGCACATAACCAGCTAGGGGGCTCCATAAAAAGGGTCATTCCTGCTGGTGTACACTAAAGGGGTTAGAAGGTATTCACAGAAAGATGTTCCTTTCCTCCACTGGAATTTAGCATTTTCTGATACAGAAGGTTATATTCCCTTGGCTGAAATTACCAGGATCCTTCATATGTGGTAATCTGTTCTGAAGAGGCCTGAAATTATGCATAACCAAACAAATGTAAGCCATGTATTTCCAAAAAGGATGTTAATTCCTGCCACTGCACACCAGAAGATATAATATTTATTCCCAAAAAGATGGTCCTTTCCACCACTAGAATCTAGCATTTTCACATAGAGCAGGTTAGATTCCATTGGCTGAAAGGCCCTGGGTCCTTCAGCCACGGCAATCTGTGTTGAAGGGGCCAGAAGTTATGCTCAACCAAAAGAATGTAGTGCAGCTCTTTCCTAAAAAAAAAAAAAAGGTCATTCCTGCCTTTGTACACCAGAAGAAACAGAATTTATTCCCATAAAAAAGGTCCTTTTTACCACTAGAATTTAGCCAGGTTGCACATAACCGGCTAGGGGGCTCAATAAAAAAGGTCATTCCTGCTGGTGGACACGGAAGGGGTTAAAAGCTATTCACAAAAAGACGGTCCTTTCCTCCACTAGAATTTAGCATTTTCTGGCACAGAAGGTTATATTCCCTTGGCTGAAAGTACCAGGATCCTTCATATGTGGTAATCTGTTCTGAAGAGGCTTGAAATTATGTTTAACCAAACAAATGTACATCATATATTTCCAAAAAAATGGTAATTCCTGCCACTGCACAGCATAAGAGATAAAATTTATTCCCAGAAAGATGGTCCTTTCCACCACTAGAATCTAGCATTTTCACACAGAGCAGGCTATATTCCGTTGGCTGAAAGGCCCTGGGTCCTTCAGCCATGGCAATCTGTGTTGAAGGGGCCAAAAATTATGCTCAACCAAAAGAATGTAGTAAAGTTCTTTCCTAAAAAATAAAATAGTCATTCCTACCTTTGTATATCAGAAGTAACAGAATCTATTCCCATAAAAAAGGTCCTTTTCACCTTTAGAATTTAGCCATGTTGCACATAACCAGCTAGGGGGCTCAATAAAAAGGGTCATTCCTGCTGGTGTACACTAAAGGGGTTAGAAGGCATTCACAGAAAGACGTTCCTTTCCTCCAGCAGAATTTAACATTTTCTGATACAGAAGGTTATATTCCCCTGGCTGAAAGTACCAGGATCCTTCATATGTGGCAATCTGTTCTGAAGAGGCCTGAAATGATGCTTAACCAAGCAAATGTACGTCATGTATTTCCAAAAAGAATGTTAATTCCTGCCACTGCACAGCAGAAGAGATAACATTTATTCCCAGAAAGATGGTCCCTTCCACCACTAGAATCTAGCATTTTTACATAGAGCAGGCTAGATTCCGTTGGCTGAAAGGCCCTGGGTCCTTCAGCCATGGCAATCTATGTTGAAGGGGCCAGAAATTATGCTCAACTAAAAGAATGTAGTAAAGTTCTTTCCTAAAAAATAAAATGGTTATTCCTGCCTTTGTACACCAGAAGTAACAGACTATTCCAATAAAAAATTCCTTATCAACCACTAGAATTTAGCCATTTTACACATAACAGGCTATGAGACTCAATAAAAAGGGTCCTTCCTGCCAGTCTACACTAAATGGGTTAAAGCTAGTCAAAGAAAGACGGTCCTTTCCTCCACTAGAATTTAGCATTTTCTGATACAGAAGGTTATATTCCCTTGGCTGAAAGTACCAGGATCCTTCATATGTGGTAATCTGCTCTGAAGAGGCCTGAAATTATGCTTAACCAAACAAATGTACGTCATGCATTTCCAGAAATAATGGTAATTCCTGACATTGCCCAACAGAAGAGATAAAATTTATTCCCAGAAAGATGGTCCTTTCCATCACTAGAAACTAGAATTTTCACATAGAGCAGGCTAGATTCTGTTGGCTGAAAGGCCCTGGGTCCTTCAGCCATGGCAATATGTGTTGAAGGGGCCAGACATTATGCTCAACCAAAAGAATGTAGCAAAGTTCTTTCCTAAAAAATAAAGTGGTCATTCCTGCCTTTGTATGCAAGAAGTAACATAATCTATTCCCATAAAAAAGGTCCTTTTCACCACTAGAATTTAGCCATGTTGCACATAACCGGCTAGGGGGCTCAATAAAAAGGGTCATTCCTGCCAGTGTACACTAATAAGGTTAGAAGGCATTCACAGAAAGACATTCCTTTCCTCCACTAGAAATTAGCATTTTCTGATACAGAAGGTTATGTTCCCTTGGCTGAAAGTACCAGGATCCTTCATATGTGGCAATCTGTTCTGAAGAGGCCTGAAATTATGCTTAACCAAACAAGCATACGTCATGTATTTCCAAAAAGGATGTTAATTCCTGCCACTGCACAGCAGAAGAGATAAAATTTATTCCCAGAAAAATGGTCCTTTCCACCACAAGAATCTAGCATTTTCACATAGAGCAGGCTAGATTCCGTTGGCTGAAAGGCCCTGGGTCCTTCAGCCATGGCAATCTATGTTGAAGAGGCCAGAAATTATGCTCAACCAAAAGAATGCAGTAAAGTTCTTTCCTAAAAAATAAAATGGTCATTCCTGCCTTTGTACACCAGAAGTAACAGACTATTCCCATAAAAAATTCCTTTTCACCGCTAGAATTTAGCCATTTTACACATAACAGGCTATGGGACACAATAAAAAGGGTCCTTCCTGCCAGTCTACACTAAAAGGGTTAGAAACTATTCACAGAAAGAAGGTCCTTCCCTCCACTCAAATTTAGAATTTTCTGATACAGAAGATTATATTCCCTTGGCTGATAGTACCAGGATCCTTCATATGTGGTAATCTGCTCTGAAGAGGCCTGAAATTATGCATAACCAAACAAATGTACGTCATGTATTTCCAAAAAGAATGTTAATTCCTGCTACTGCACAGCAGAAGAGATAAAATTTATTTCCAGAAAGATGGTCCTTTCCACCACTAGAATCTATCATTTTCACATAGAGCAGGCTAGATTCCATTGGCTGAAAGGCCCTGGGTCCTTCAGCCATAGGAATCTGTGTTGAATGTGCCAGAAATTATGCTCAAGCAATAGAAAGTAGTGCAGCTCGTTCCTAAAAAAATGGTTATTCTTGCCTTTGTACACTGGGAGTATCAGAATCTATTCCCATAAAAAAGGTCCTTTTCCACACTGAAATGTAGCCATGTTACACTTAACAGGCTAAGGGACTCAATAAAAAGGGTCATTCCTGCCAGTGTACACTATAGGGGTTAGAAGCTACTCAGAGAAAGACAGTCCTTTCCTCCACAAGGATTTAGCCCTTTCTGATACAACAGGTTATATTCCCTTGGCTGAAAGGATCAGGTCCTTCACCCCTGGCAATCTGTTCTGAAGGAGCCTGAAATTATGCTCAGCCAAACAAAAGTAAGTCATGTATTTCCAAAAAGAATGGTAATTCCTTCCACTGAACACCAGAGGAGATAGAATTTATTCCAAGAAAGATGGTCCTTTTCTCCACTAGAATCTAGCATTTTCACATAGAGCAGGCTAGATTCCATTGGCTGAAAGGCCCTGGGTCCTTCAGCCATGGCAATCTGTATTGAATGTGCCAGAAATTATGCTCAAGCAAAAGAAAGTAGTGCAGCTCTTTCCTAAAAGAAAAAATGGTCAGTCTTACCTTTGTACACTGGAAGTAACAGAAACTATTCCCACAAAAAAGTTCCTTTTCCCCGCTACAATTTAGGCATGTTACACATAACAGGCTAGGGGACTCAATAAAAAGGGTCATTCCTGCCAGTGTACACTAAAGGGGTTAGAAACTTCTCAGAGAAAGACGATCCTTTCCTTCACTAGGATTTAGCACTTTCTAATACAACAGGTTATTTTCCTTTGTCTGAAAGGATCAGGTCCTTCATCCATGGCAATCTGTTCTGAAGGGGCCTGAAATTATGCTCAGCCAAACAAATGTAAGTCATGTATTTCCAAAAAGAATGGTAATTCATTCCACTGAACACCAGAGGAGATAGAATTTACTCCCTGAAAGATGGTCCTTTCCTCTACTAGAATCTAGCATTTTCACATAGAGCAGGCTAGATTCCGTTGGCTGAAAGGCCCTGGGTCCTTCAGCCATGGGAATCTGTGTTGAATGTGCCAGAAATTATGCTCAAGCAATAGAAAGTAGTGCAGCTCGTTCCTAAAAAAATGGTTATTCTTGCCTTTGTACACTGGAAGTATCAGAATCTATTCCCATAAAAAAGGTCCTTTCCCCCACTAGAATGTAGCCATGTTACACATAACAGGCTAAAGAACTCAATAAAAAGGGTCATTCCTGCCATTGTACACTATAGGGGTTAGAAGCTACTCAGAAAAAGACAGTCCTTTCCTCCACTAGGATTTAGCCCTTTCTGATACAACAGGTTATATTCCCTTGGCTGAAAGGATCAGGTCCTTCACCCCTGGCAATCTGTTCTGAAGGAGCCTGAAATTATGCTCAGCCAAACAAATGTAAGTCATGTATTTCCAAAAAGGATGGTAATTCCTTCCACTGAGCACCAGAGGAGATAGAATTTATTCCCCGAATGATGGTCCTTTCCTCCACTAGAATCTAGCATTTTCACATAGAGCAGGCTAGATTCCATTGGCTGAAAGGCCCTGGGTCCTTCAGCCATGGCAATCTGTGTTGAATGTGCCAGAAATTATGCTCAAGCAAAAGAAAGTAGTGCAGCTCGATCCTAAAAAATGGTTATTCTTGCCTTTGTACACTGGAAGTATCAGACTCTATTCCCATAAAAAGGTCCTTTTCCCAACTAAAATGTAGCCATGTTACACATAACAGGCTAAGGGACTCAATAAAAAGAGTCATTCCTGCCAGTGTACACTATAGGGGTTAGAAGCTACTCAGAGAAAGACAGTCCTTTCCTCCACAAGTATTTAGCCCTTTCTGATACAACAGGTTATATTCCGTTGGCTGAAAGGCCCTGGGTCCTTCAGCCATGGCAATCTGTATTGAATATGCCAGAAATTATGCTCAAGCAAAAGAAAGTAGTGCAGCTTGTTCCTAAAAGAAAAAGTGGTCAGTCTTGCCTTTGTACACTGGAAGTAACAGAAACTATTCCCACAAAAAAGGTCCTTTTCCCCGCTAGAATTTAGGCATGTTACACATAACAGGCTAGGGGACTCAATAAAAAGGGTCATTCCTGCCAGTGTAAACTAAAGGGGTTAGTAACTTCTCAGATAAAGACGATCCTTTCCTTCACTAGGATTTAGCACTCTCTAATACAACAGATTATTTTCCTTTGGCTGAAAGGATCAGGTCCTTCACCCCTGGCAATCTGTTCTGAAGGGGCCTGAAATTATGCTCAGACAAACAAATGTAAGTCATGTATTTCCAAAAAGAATGGTAATTCTTTCCACTGAACACAAGAGGAGATAGAATTTACTTCCTGAAAGATGGTCCTTTCCTCCACTAGAATCTAGCATTTTCACATAGAGCAGGCTAGATTCCATTGGCTGAAAGGCCCTGGGTCCTTCAGCCATGGGAATCTGTGTTGAATGTGCCAGAAATTATGCTCAAGCAATAGAAAGTAGTGCAACTCTTTCCTAAAAAAAAAATGGTTATTCTTGCCTTTGTACACTGGAAGTATCAGAATCTATTCCCATAAAAAAGGTCCTTTTCCCCACTAGAATGTAGCCATGTTACACATGACAGGCTAGGGGACTCAATAAAAAGGGTCATTCCTGCCAGTGTGGCTTTGTAAACTGAAAGTAACAGAAACTATTCCCACAAAAAAGTTCCTTTTCCCCGATAGAATTTAGGCATGTTACACATAACAGGCTAGGGGACTCAATAAAAAGGGTCATTCCTGCCAGTGTACACTAAAGGGGTTAGAAACTTCTCAGAGAAAGACGATCCTTTCCTTCACTAGGATTTAGCCCTTTCTGATACAACAGGTTATATTCTTTTGGCTGAAAGGATCAGGTCCTTCACCCCTGGCAATCTGTTCTGAAGGGGCCTGAAATTATGCTCAGCCAAACAAATGTAAGCCATTTATTTCCAAAAAGAATGGTAATTCCTTCCACTGAACACCAGAGGAGATAGAATTTATTCCCCGAATGATGGTCCTTTCCTCCACTAGAATCTAGCATTTTCACATGCAGCAGGCTAGATTCCGTTGGCTGAAAGGTCCTGGGTCCTTCAGCCATGGGAATCTGTGTTGAATGTGCCAGAAATTATGCTCAAGCAAAAGAAATTAGTGCAGCTCTTTCGTAAAAAAAAAAAAAAAAAAGGTTATTCTTGCCTTTGTACTCTGGAAGTATCAGAATCTATTCCCATAAAAAAGGTCCTTTTCCCCACTAGAATTTAGCCATGTTACACATAACAGGCGAGGGGATTCAATAAAAAGGGTCATTCTTGCCAGTGTACATTATAGGGGTTAGGAGATACTCAGAGAAAGACAGTCCTTTCCTCCACTAGGATTTAGCACTTTCTGATACAACAGGTTATATTCCCTCGGCTGAAGGGATCAGATCCCTTCACCCCCGGCAATCCTTTCAGAAGGGGCCTAAAATTATGCTCAGCCAAACAAATGAAAGTCATGTATTTCCAAAATGAATGGTAATTCCTTCCACTGAACACCAGAGGAGATAGAATTTATTCCCCGAAAGATGGTCCTTTTCTCCACTAGAATCTAGCATTTTCACATAGAGCAGGCTAGATTCCGTTGGCTGAAAGGCCCTAGGTCCTTCAGCCATGGAATCTGTGTTGATTACGCTCAAACAAAAGAAAGCAGTGCAGCTCTTTCCTAAAAAAAAAAAAAAACACGGTCATTCCTGCCTTTGTACACCAGAGGTGACAGAATTTTTTGGAATAAAAAAGGTCCTTTTGCCCAGTAGAAATTAGCCATGTTATTGATAACAGACTGGAAGACACAGTAAAAAAGGTCATTCCTGCCAGTGTACATGAAGAACAGGCTAGGTACCCCTTGCTGAAAGGACCAGGTCCATTCAGCCAAAGAAATCTGTACTGAAGGGACCTAAAGTGTACTACTCTTCCGAAAGCCTTCTTGGTATTCTATGAGAGAAACTCCTTTTTCTCACAATAATTCACCTTCTTTTACAAACCAGGTTATTCCCCTGCTTTGTGTTACCAACTGCAAGATTTTATTTTAAATAAATGTTAACTTTAGTCTCCCTTTCAGTGAACATGAGTAATTTTGTAAACTGCAATCCAGAATCTTTTTTCCTGAAATTTGTTTTTTATACAATATAATCTACTCTGCTTTAGATGAAAACAGGTTAGGAATTATTCCTATAAATAAACTGTAAAATATTTATAAAGAAGTTAAAATATCTTTCAGTCCTTTTCCCCTACAATCTACTCTATTAAAAAAGTTAGAGTCCATACTCTGAATGGACCCTGTCAATCATATGTAATACATCAGACTGCCTCATGTTTATTAATAACTAGGTCCTTTCAGCCAAGGGAATCTAGCCTGTATTACGTGAGAAGGCTAAATTCTATTACTGCAAAGAATGTCCTCTTCCCCACTAGAATTCAGCCTTCTCACATAGAACAGGCTAGATTCCCTTGGCTGAAAGGCCCCAGGTCCCTTCAACCAAGGGAATCTAGCCTGCTCAAAGCAACGAGGCTAGAATCTATTGCTGTAAAGACAGTCCTTTTCCCCACTAGAATCTAGCCATCTCAGTATGAGCGGGCATGATGTCACAAAGAGGGAGGCGATTTGATAAGTAGGTGGCAGTGTTTCATCTTCGGTCCAGGGTAAGATAATGAGTTTAGGAATTAAACAGTTCCCCCTTAAAAAAAAAAAAAAAAGATTTACTCAAAATGATTACATATAAACATACAGTTATTGTAATGTGAAAACTATGTTGAGGAGGTTACTGGCAACGTTAAGTTACTTTTTCAACTCAGTTTTCACGAAATGAGGCTGAAATAAGACTAGGAAGTTAGGCGTGCCTGTACAAGGCACTCTGGGGTAACAACATACAACTCCACACGTCTCATAGCGTGCTCGGATGTAAGCACAGAGGCACTAGGAGATGGTAATCGGGGTTAATGAGTTAATCTGAGATCCAAAATGGGCCCCCAGTCCCCTGTTTTCTTTGGAACTAAAAAGAACCTTGAGTAAGTTCCGGATTCTATCTGGTCTGCGGGGACTGGCTGGATGACTTTTTTTTTTTGTAGTAACCTTTGAACTTCTATAGTTGCTTGTTCCCTGTGACTGGGTGGAATGTCTGAGATTTTTCTTATTGAAGGAGGTAGGATGGAAAAGGGAATAGAGTAACCTCTGGATATGATGCTTTGCACCCAGCTCTCTCTTGTTATTTTTAGCCAGGCATCTGGGTACAAAGATAAGTGTCCCCCGACTGTCTCCAGAGATGGACAGGCGGGCCTTGTCTCGGAGCACTGATAGAGCTTTCCAAAGAACTGATCTCTGTCACCCTGGTTCTGTGGATCCCCTCTGCTGTGTGGACAGCATCTTCCATTGTTACCCACTCCTCTGCCACTGGAGGGGTTTCACCACATGTCCTGAAAGTCTCCTTGAGATTTACGGAACCACATCTTTCCTCCTTTCTGACCTTTGGGGCAGGGTCTGGTAGGAGTGGAAAAACAGACTCCGATGGCAGACAAGAGTCTTCCCATCTTGTTCACATCTGGTAAGCATTTCTTTCACTTTGGGTCCAAAACAGGACGAGCCATCAAAAGGGGTGTTGATAAAGGATGACTTAAAGGGCTCTGCAAAAGAACATAAGCGCATCCAGAAATGTCTCCTAAGAGCAATTCCTGTACCCGCTGCTCTGCTCACTCCATCAGCTGCATATGAAAGCAAACACATGGATGAGTTTGTTAGGGAATTGAGGGTGGAGAGCTGTGTAGATATTTTATCTGAGACCCCTGCAGCTACTGAACCCTGTAGAGCATCTCCTAGCTCTTTTTGAAGATCTCTTTGCAATCTAGTGAAATGTGTAAGATAATTCAGTGACCTAAGAGCAAAAGTCACTGAAGTAAAAATGCACATTCCATATAGTACAGTTGTGTACACTTACCATAAATGTAAATATTCGAGTGTATTCACTGTTGCAGTCATCACCTGTGGGGTTATCCCTGCTGTGGTAGCCCTTGGCCGGCTGGAATACCAGAGTCAATGTTTTTCTGCGTCAGCTGCTGTCATTTGCTGACTGACGTCAAGTCTTCAGTACTATAAAGGAAGGCAGCCGATGCCATTACATCAGTTTTTCTTGCCCTAATCAGTCAGAGGCCCAACTAAATATAGTAAAGTGGTCCTGGTGGCTAAAAGCCACAGTTAGAGACTTACATCTCCCTAAAGAAAGAAGATATAAGGGGGAAGGAGGGTGGGAAACCAGGACTGCAACAGTGAATACACTTCAAACATCTACATTTATGGTAAGTGTACACAACTGTACTATGTTCTTCATGTTCACTGTTGCAATCATCACCTGTGGGAGGATTCCCAAAGCTGAGGAGAGGGGTGGTAGGATTAGTAAGAGACCTAGGAATGGGTCAGCATGCCCTGCAGACCTGCAGAGGCAAACTCTGCCCTAGGCTTAGAAAATAGAGGTAGGTGGTAATGCTTGGTAAAGGTATGGGCAGAAGTCCAGGTGGCAGCTTCCAGGATATCCCTGGTGGGAACTCCTCTGAGGAATGCTGTGGAAGTGGAGGCTGCCCTAGTGGAATGGGCTCGAATAGAATTGGGGGGGGGGGTTCCCATGCAATCTGTAGCAGAAATGGATACAGTGTTATATCCATTTGGAAATGGTTTGTGTGAAAATGGGCTTCCCCTCTGCCCCTAGGGCAAAGCTGACAAGTAGTTGGTCTGTTTTCCTGAAGGATTTATTATGGTCCAGATAGTATCTGAGCTGTCTGTGCACATCAAGTGAGTGCAGAATTCTTTCCCCCTTGTTTTGAGGGTTAGAAAGAAGGTGGGTAGATGTATGGCCTGGTTGAGAGTTACATTACATACCACCTTGGGCATAAAGGAGGGATTAGTCCTCAGGGAGACCCTGTCTGCATGGAAGGCAATGAAGGGCTCAATGGCCATCAGTGCCTGTAGTTCTGAAACCCTTCTGGCTGAGGTGATAGCTAGGAGAAAAGCAGTCTTCGAGGAGAGGTATCTTAGTTCTGCTGAAACAGCAGGTTCGAGGGGTGGTAAGGTTAGTTTTTCCAAAACATAATTCAGGTCCCAGGCTGGAGTGTGTGGCCTTCTGGGAGGTCTGATATTTGAAGCCCCTCTGAAGAATTGTTTAATCAAAAGATGGGAGAACAGGGGCTGTTCTGTATCAAAATGAGCTGAAATGGCTGAGGCATGGATTTTAATAGAAGAGAAAGAGAGGCCACTATTAAGTAGCTCTGCTAGGTAGTTTAGGATAAGAGGGATGGAAGGTTGTGAGATATTGCCTCCTCTGGACTGGCTCCAGGAGCAGAATCTTTTCCATTTTCCTGAGTAAGATTTTCTGGTGCTGGGCCTTCTGCCCTCTGTGATAATGTCTAAGACCTGTTTGCTAAACAGTGGCCCCTTGTTTGCCTTTAGAGTATTAGCCATGCTGATAGTTAATCTGCAAGCCTGTGTGCAGCACCCCCCCACCTGAGTTAAGAGGTCTGAGATCAGGGGAAGCTGCCTGGGAGGCTGTAAGGTCAGGCTGTGCAGGAAGGGGTACCAATGTTGTCTGGGCCAATCTGGAGCAATGAGGATGACCTTTGGTCTCTCCTCCCTTATTTTTATCAGTACCTTGGGAATACATACACAAAGAGGGAGTTCCAGGGGAAGGTCAAGGCATCCACCTTCCACGCTAGGTGGTGATACTCCCTGGTACAGAATTTTTTCAGCTGATGGTTGAGATGCGAAGCAAAGAGATCCACCTCCGGAGTCCCCCACGCCTGAGTGATTTGTAAAAAGATTTTTCTGTGGAGCTGCCATTCATGGGGGTCCAGTAAGTTTCTGCTTAAGTGGTCTTCCAGAGTACTGTTGATCCCTGGTAGGTACTGGACTATTAGGTGTAATCCCATGGAAGAGGCTGTCAGCCAGAGGTTCATGGCTAGCCTGAACAGAGGGTAATATTGGGTCCCTCCCTGTTTGTTGATGTACCATATTACTGTGGTGTTGTCTGTTTTGATAAGAAAAACCCCTGGCTTGAGATGGAGTTTGAAGGATGTCAGGGCATTTTGTACTGCCATCATTTCCTTCTGGTTGATGTGTAAGGGAAGGTGCTTGGGTGCACCTGTCTTCTAGGTGAGCGCCCCAAGCCATGTCTGAGGCATCGGTGGCAATGGTCTGCCCGGTTGGGTGGAGGGTGAAGGAAAGTCCCTTGTTCTGAGAATAGGCTCCTGCCCACTAGAGAAACTTGGCCCTTATGCAGGGAATCAGAGGAAGAGAGGTCTCTAGAGATTTGAGAGTGCTGACACCAAAGGTTCTTTAGGTACCACTGAAGTTTTCTCATGTGAAGCCTGGCCAGAGGAATTAGAAGGATGCAGGATGCTACGTACCCCAAGACTTGCAGGAACTTCCTCACAGTGAGGTGAATTTTGGAAGCCAGCTGGGTAAAATAGAGAGGCAGGAAGCTCTGTTTTTCTGGGGATAGGAAGGCCATTTGGGATGCTGTATCCAGCAGTGCTCTCAAGAAAATGATCTTCCTGGAGGATGTTTGCTTTGATTTCTTCTCGTTGATGGTGTACCCTAAGGAGGTTAGGAGGGTTTTGACAAAGAGGAGGTCCTTATGGAGCTTTTCTTTGCAATCTACCTGAATGAGGCAGTCATCCAGATAAGGCTAAATCTGTACATTTTTCTATCTGCAAAAGGCTATGGTCAAGATTAGGCATTTGGTGAATACTCTGGGAGCAGTAGATAAGCCAAAGGGTAGCACAAAGAACTGAAAGTGTTGTGAGCCTTCTCTGAAGTAAAGGAATTCCCTGCAGGATTCCCTTATGGGGATGTGGAGGTAGGCATCTTTTAGATCTAGGGTAATTAATCAAGCATTTTTTGTCAGCATAGGCAGCAGCTGCTGCAGTTAGCATTTTGAATTTGGGGACCACCAGGAGTTCAGAATGGATAGATCCAGGATGGGGCTCCATGTGCCCTCTTTTCTGGGAACAAGGAATAGTTTGGAATAAAAGCCTTTGCCTGTTTGATCTGAGGGGACAGGTTCTACAGCCCCTTGGGATATGAGAGTTTGGACTTGTTTCAATGCCTCTGCCCACTGATTTGGAGGCAAGTCTGGGTACCCTCTTGGAATTGGGAGTTCATTGAAGGAGAATTTGTATCCCTGGAATATGATCTTTAAGACCCATTGGTCCTTTGTTACAGAAAGCCAATTTTCCTTGCTGAGTGAGAGCCTTCCTCCTAGTTTTGGTAAGTGAAAAAGGGCAGGGGGGGGGGGGAGAGGGAGTCATTGAGAGTTTTTGCCATAGAGGGATGGCTTAGAACTCCCTGCGGAAGTGGTCCACTGCTTGGTTCTCTGCTGTCCCTGGGATAGGAGTCTGGGTGGTCTGTCCCTGCACGGCTTACCTTGCCCTTGTCTGTTATGTGGGGGAAAGGACGAGTGTTTTGAGGGAAAATTCCTGCTGAACCTAGGAGGTTGTACCTGAAGGAAATCTGTTATTGTTTGCATAGATTTTGCTTTGTCTTCCATCATTTTAAACACCTCTTCTGGTTTTACTCCAAACAAGCAGTCCTTATCCAAGGGTGCATCAAGTAATTTAGATTTGACATGATCAGGAAGAGGTTGTTCCTTAAACCATGCATGTCTCCTAATGACAGATCCTGACACTGCTGCCCTGCTTGAGGCTATCCACAGTGTAATGAGCGTTTGGCCACTTGACAAGTAGAGTTCAGTAAATCTGCCAACTCTTTCCAATTGGCACAGTCAGGAATGGTTAAAATATTTTGTTTTAATGGTTACAAAGTGTGTTGTTGATATTTTAACATGTGGAAATGACAGTTGAGTGCTCTGATAGCTACGGTTGCGAAAGTGTATACTTTTTTACCCCATATGTCCAGAGCTCTGGAGTCCTTGTCAGAAGAAATAGGATTCTTTGCAGAACTAGCCTTAGCTCCTTTTGGTCCCTGAGTCATGACCTCCAGGTCTGCAGCAGGATTTCTGTACAGGTATTTGTGAGAATTCTGTGATACCTGTCAGGTTTTTGGGAGCAGGTGGGAGGGGGTAAGGAGCTAAGCTGGATTCATGGAAGACATCATCAACCACCTCTAAGATGGAGGGATGGCCAAGGGTCTGTGCTGGGGCAGGTCTAGAAACTTTATTAGACTGAGGGGAAATCCTGCGATTCCCAGTGGAAATGTTCCCTGAGGGTGTGAAGCGTTTCCCCAAGGAAAAGATCATCTGGTGGGAGGCAGAGAATGGATTCCTCTGCATCTGAATCCTCATAGGCAGTCAGAGGTTGTTGTTCCTCTTCAAAATCTGAATAATCAGACTCCTCAGAATCCTATTCTATCAGTATTTCAGGAGAAAGGTCTCTCTTCCTTTTAGAATTTGTGGCCTGACTACCCCTGATAAGGGTGATAAGATCCTCTGCCATTTTAAGCATTTGAGCTTGGGGTGGTGGACCAGGAGTTAAATGGTGGCTAGAGGTAGTTTTCCTAAGAGTGGCCTTGCTTCCTAAGCCTAAGAGTATCCATCAGTCTGAGAGAAAAACGGTAGTCGTCAGAGAAGACTTCTTTTTTTGTCTAGAATAGGTAGTGCAAAAAACCTCCTCAGAAGCCGGTGCCTGCATTGCGGCTCTGGACCCAACCAAGGCAGAGACAACCAAAGGGTCAAAAGATGAAGTTTTTTGTGGCATATCAGACTCCAAAACGGTCTCAGTAGAGGCAGGCAAAGGTATCGAATCGGACATCAGAGGCTGCAAAAGCACCTCACTGAATTCTAGAGATCTGGTGACCTGCTTAGCGGTAGACTCATATGAAGGCTTAGCCTTGTGTGGTCTGTCTCTATCTTTATCCTTATGTTTTTTCAAAATGTCTGTGGTTTGTTGGCTGATGGACACCATTTCAGAACGTGAAGAAGGAAGACAAAAATACTGGACTACAATAAGAGCTCTATGGCAAATGGTTGTCACATTAAAGAGAGCACAGAACCAGCAATGGGGGACGGTGTGGTCTGGGCCTAAACAAGTGACGCAGTATGAATGAAGTCTCATTGTGGCATTTGCTTTCCACAGGTGAGACAATTATTAACTTTTTTGGACATCAGTTAGTGCAAGAAAAAAGGATCCCCAATGGGGTGTTTAGCTTTAGATGTTTTCAGCTGTAATTCAAACTCTGGTAGTGGCCGACCAGCACACTTGCAAACTGCTTCTGCTACAGGCTCCACGGCAAGAAAAACTGATGTAATGGTATCAGCTACATTCCTTTATAGCACTGACGACCTGATGTCAATCAGCAAGCAACAGCAGCTGTCACAGAAAAACACTGACTCTGGTATTCGGGCCGGCCGAGGGCTACCACAGCAGGGAAAACCCCACAGGTGATGACTGCAACAGTGAAACACAAAGAACATCTGTCCATGACTCTCGAATCTTTATTTGATGGATGGACTGATGTAGAAGTTTTGGATAACTCCTTGGTGGCCGCCGCCACCACCATGGCATCAACAGTGACTCCCTTGGTGAGAAAAGTCTTGTCTTGTGGTGAGGTAATAAACTTATTCGGCCTCCTAGAGACAGGTTCCACTGTATCTGGAGACTCCCATGCTTTTCAACAAACCAAATCCATGAGTTTGTCAAGAGGTGGAGGGCTGGGACCCAAAAGCCTTCAGGTAGACTCCTCATCAGTAGGTTTTGTGGACTGCCAACCACCCCTCTGCTTGAGAATCTCTAAGGTATCTGCAAAGGAGATATCTTCTGAGGGTGACTGTGGGAAACCTTCTGAATCATCTAAGTCAGTGTCTGAAGTGACGTATTCCTGAGGGGAGTCCAGATGCTTCCTTTTTCATAGCCTCTTCCAAAGGACCTCCTCAGTGGGAGCTTCTGGTGATGTCTCGGAAGGGCAGGGATCGCTCAATGGGGCTTCCTGAGACACTGGGTCTCTACACTTTTGTGGAATCTGTGATGATGAAGTAGACGCAGGTGCTTTAGGGGGAGAAGCTGTTGGTCCTGATGAAGTGGTTGCCCGAGGGGACAATGCTCACCTCATGGCATTGAAGGCCATTTGGCTCCGATGCAAAGAAACTCCTGGATCCGAAGATACAGTCGATTCCCTTGGCACCAAGATGGTAGGTTCCAAGCCAGAGGTAGGAGCCAAACTCACACGTGCCAAAGCCCCAAGAGGCAAAGTTGGACACAAAAGGTTGGTTCGACTATCCTCCCCAGACCTGACCAGAGAGTATCGGCTCCTAGACTCTTTGGTCAGCACTGAAGCAGTCTGAGAAGTCATATCCAAAAGTCCTGGAGCAGGTCCCAGTACTAATGGCTCCACTATCATCAGTTCTGAGCACTCCAGCTCCAAAACCTCCATTCGGAGCAGAAGAGGAACAGATATGGGGGAGGAGGGTTAGACAGTTCCGAAGCCTGAGGGGTTGGCCCCGACAAAAGCTTGGCCAGCGCCGGTGTCTGCAGAAGCTTCTGCACCATACAATCCACATCCATGTCTGATACGCTTCTTGAGGACTGAGAGGATGGAACCGAAGAAGCTACAGATTGTAAAATTGGAGATTTCAAAATGGGAGATACCAGCTCCAATACCAGGGACCAGTTCCTCATACTAACAACCATTGGCTCCGAGATCAGTGGCACCAAGGTTGAATGTCTGTCAGATTTTGACTTACTGGATGATGGAGACTTTGCTGGCACTGACGATCCAGTAGTGGAAGAAGTTTATGAAGGTTTAGACGGCTTGGTATGAGCTGTATGACCTTGCTCCAATGATTCCTGAAAAGATTAATCAAACCCCTGACAATCAACTTGTTCTTCCTTTCTTGTAATACTCAGGAACTAAAGGAGTGACATGTGGAGAATCTTTCCTGTAAATGTAATGCCCCTAGACAATACACACACGCCCTGTGTCCATCAGTAATGGACATTTTCTGTCCACATTTAGGGCATTTCTTAAACCCTGATTTAAACTGTTTAGTCTCCTTGTCTTTATCTTGAGACATCTTCACCCAATCACACAAACACACAGTAAAGAGCTCTGTAAGTTAAACGAGCTTATAACAAAAAATTTTAGCCTTCTAACAAACAGGCTATAATAAAAAAAAATAGTAACAACACAAAATACTATGAGAGATTTAAATATCTACATATTCACACAGACAGCTACCTATACCACAAACACTCTGCACAGTAACAATAAGTTATAGCTACTATTTTCCTAAACTGTAGAATAAACACTATGAATAACAACAGTTTTTTAATTACTATTTGAACTAACTACTAACACTCTATTAAAGGGAAACGGGGAGTTTAACAAAAGGCCTTCAAACAGGCCATGAAGAACTATCAGAAAAAAAAGAGCACACTAGCAGAAACGCTAAGTGCTGAAGGCTATACGAATTATCAATTTACTGTTGAAACTTTCACTGGCCAGAGCCGGTGAATTGCCCGATCTGTTGCAGTGGAAAACAAGATCTGGGGGAAGCACCAGTGCATCATGGGATGGGGAGGAGGCCTCGAGCTGGTTGAAGACCTCAGGCTTTTGCATTTGGCTGATTCGGAGCCAAGGATCAGCTCCAAACCTATCAGTGAGAATGAAGGCAATATAGAACCTGACATCTACGTTTTTATCTTGACAAGACAGTCTTTCAGAAAATCTGATCAATTATTTATTGCCTATTCTGGTCCTAAGATGGGGAAAGCAGTAGCTAAAGTTACCCTATCCAAATGGCTTACAGATTGCATTAACTACATATACCATGAAAATAAGATGGCTATTCCTGCAAGAATTAAAGCACACTCAACAAGGTCAGTTTCAACTTCCGTAGCCTTCCATTCCAGGGCTTCCATGGATGACATTTGCGCAGCAGCAACATGGGCCCCTCCTCTTACATTTCTTACGCATTATAAATTGGATATGATTTCTAGGGGAAGAGCTTCCTTTGGCTCAATGGTACTCAGGAATGTTCTTCCTTAGGGCCTCCCAAGAAACAGGTAGCTAGGGACTCTGTCCCACATGTAATGAATGAATGAAGCTCAACAACACAGATGGAACGTTATGGTAAGACATAACTTATTTTTATTAGCTATATTTAAACTTTTCATTGTGGCTGATCCTTTAGAGAGTATTTTAACTTTTGAGAGTACTTACATTTATTTGGTGATACTGTGGCCACTCCTAAAAGCCTTACTGCATTGGTCAAAACACTACCATTTGTATCAATATTAATTTCACTTGGCATAATTGGGTACCCTTGTAAGAGCCTTAGAGTAGTTGGCTTTGGAGTGTCTGGTGGCAGTGTAATTACCTTATAATCTGGGCAGAAGGGGGCATAGCTAACAAACCCGTGCCAGCCTTTCCAAGGTGTGTATGTGAGAAAATCAAATCTCAAAGAGAGTGTGTGTGTGTGTGTGTATCAACTACTTGGAGCAGGGACACAGAGCACTGGGTTTCACAGAGAGGATGTTGGAGGACAAGCCACTCCACTAAAGACTCAACTCTACAGCTGTGCCAATGGGGAGTCTTACTGGAGAGAGAGATAGGGAAACCTAGACTCAGTGTATTCCCTGTGTGCTCTTAAGGGAAATTGAGCTTGATGCAGAGAGCTGTATATGAAAATACTGTGTGTACCTACTTTTGTTCCAAGTGAATGTCCCTCACCAGTGTCAATGGTAAGGATTCAAGCTCCTTGATTACTGTCCCAGAGGGGGGACGTCATACTCTTTTTTCTTTCACCAGTCTCTCTTTCTCCTTGTTCAGTTTTAAGAAATGTAGCACTGTAATCTAAAATAAATAAATAACTCTGTTTAAAAGAGCATGACAAAAGAAAATGAATGTGCTTTTTCTCATTTTTGCATGGGGGCATGGATTAAGGCCCTTGGCTTGATCTAGTAACAAGTTTTAAGAGAAAGCAAATAAATGAAAAAGAATACTGACTATTATAAGGCTTTTTTTCTAACAAATAAGTGTATGCTTAGTGGCAATTCTGTATCTGGTCCTCATATTTTCATGGAGACTGTCTGATAAACAGAAATTGCCTATATCTGATAAAGAGAAATTGGCTAGGAAAAAAAAAAAAAAAACAGACACATTTGCTAGGCGATCATGTTCTCAAAGCATTCAGGTATTTTCCCAACTGGAAGAGCTATACATATAATACAAAACTAGACAGCACTCAGTAAAAGCACAGGCTGTACCATACATCTTAGCATAGATAACCTCTCATCTGATGCCAGTCTTCATTTATCCTTGACGTATGGGACTCTGTTCTGGGTCTCTGAACTGGCTCAGTCATTATAACGGAACGTGCAATTCAAAAACTCCTGACCCAAGTTTCTGCCCAGAATGCCTCTCTCTGAATTACCTCATATCTTGTTTGCCACTCTTATAAAGATGTGTCAGCTTTTCTAAAGCCCCCCTTTTCCTCCTACCCAGTTAGATTACTTGCATCTTTTTTCTAGTAGTCTAGTCTCTCTCTCTCAATTTTTACTAGTTTTTGAGTGAGTGTACTGTCCCTTTCTTCCTTCCTACTGTATGGTGTCTGTCCTACCATTGCTGGCAGTGCTATTCCTTTTCTTCTACCTCTGGTAGTTTTGTCTTACCATCATTGGTAGCCTTTTTCTCCTCTCTCCTTCTGTGTGTGCATGTGTGGTTTTAACTTGAGTGTTTCTGTCAGTGATCTTTTTTCCATTCAACATGGTAGATAAGAGCAAGGGAATGACTGGTTTCAAACAGTTCTCTGGTAGAAAAATGCCAAATTCAGATGGTCAAGCTTCTTGTGTTTATTGCTTGGGGCCAGCGCACTTATAACAGTGGGGTATTTGTCAGGCTTTTAGCCACTGGGCCTAGTAGAGAGGAAACAAACATTCTAAAAGGTTTAATAAAAACACCCTTTGAAGAAGCTTTTTCTGGTCTACCTAAAAGTACTAAATCAAAGGTGTCTTCTTCATTCTCTTCTTCAAAAACTGAGCATACTAAAAAGAGAAGCCTCTCAGTACTGGTGTCCCCTTTGGCTCCAGCTCATAAGAAATCAAAACCTTCTGCTGCCACAGCTTCTGTGGGACTGAAGGTGGACACCAGAAAATTTATAGAACTGTCTCTCTTGGTTCTGATAGCAGTTACTACTAGTCACCTAAAGTTTTGGTACCATCCACCTTGGCATCAACCTTTCATATCACCTCCCTGTCCTCAGTGCCGGCTACTGTGCCAACAGTTTTATGGAACCAGTTCCTTCCCTGGTGCCTATAGCCCAAAAACCACAGTTTCTTCCAGTTCTTAGAAACAGGTATGCTCCTTCAGTGGACCGTTTTGTGGGGCAACTACCAAGTCCCTTTTTTGGAGATACCAGAATCTCCCTCAACCTTTTCAGTACATTCCTCTAGGAGTCTGATGGAAATTGATGGTGTGAGGTTGGTGGATCAGCTCCTTGTGGTGAGGGGTCTTTCCACTTCTTCCTAGGCTTCCCTCCTTTCTGGAGATGGGCACTTTTCTCCAAGGACTCCACCAGCCACTCCTCCACTGATCACTGTGGCTTTAGAGACATTGGCTCCAACTTCGCAGACTCCGGGTGTCCTTGTGCTGAGAGCTGTCATGTCTTATGCCCCAGTCTCTTTGGAACATATGGACTATAAGGCTCATAGCTCCAAGACACCTTTTATGGGCTCTTCCATGGCTTTGAACTTGTTGGTGGTTTCCTCAGAGCAGGGTGAGACCACAGTTCCGAGGTTGCTGTTCCAGGTTCTGGGCTCCCATCCCTCTTCGGGGAGGGATCTGCCTTTCAAGTTATGGAGAGGGCCTTGGCCTCTGTAGTCTCCCAGCTGGTTTCTTCCCCAGCGGAGCATTTTCCCAGGACACCCTTTGGTCCAGAGCTTCCACCAACCTCCACACCAGGACAATGAGCACCAATGCTGCAGGACATCCTTGTACAGGGCCCCACCTCTTCCAGTTCCTCCAGAAAAGTTCCCATTACAGAAGTGCTTGTAAGATGTTGTGTAAAAGGAAACAACTTGATTCCCTGGAGGAATCTGTCACAGAAGAGACAGACTTTGATGACAGGGAAGGTTCCACCAGATCATCACCAGAACACATTTCCTTTGGAGACATTCTTGAAATATTAAAACAGAAGGGTGGCTGGAGGTCCCAAGACCCATCCTCAGAGCAGTCTGTATACCTGCAAGCCTTCAGTGCTTGCCCATCTACCTCTTGGGTGACCCCACCAGCTAACGATCTTATTAAACTAATCACCTAGCAGACATGGAAGGCCCCTGACTCCACAGAACCAATCCACAGGAGACCAGGTAAAATCCTTTCAGAGCCAGAGGACCATCAACACTAGGCCAAAGATTTAGTAGTGGATGCCATGGTGGTTGCAGCAACCACCAAGAAAGAACTAGCAGAAGAAAGTTCCACTGTTCATCTGCCTAACCAGGAGTCTAGGGTGATGGACAGATTTGAGAAGTGGGCCTACCCTTCTTCAACCGTTGCCTTGCAGTCATTGAATTTCATGGCACATTTCACTAGACTTCAGAGGGATATGATCAAGGAGCTCTTAGATATCCTCACAGGAGCTGTGTCTGATGAGGTACAAGATAAAGTAGCCTCCCTGCTTGTCACCCTGGAGTCTATTTCTAACTCATCCATGAGGCTTATTGCACATGCAGCTGAAGGGATGACTAGGGCAGCAGGTTCAGGTGTAGCCCATAAGGAAGCATGCCTGGATGCACTTGTGTGAGCTTGTCTGTTTGAAGGATCTTCCTTTTTTAGCCCCAAGGTGAAAGATACATTAGCCAGGTGTGAAAAGGATGGAAAAACCCTGTCTGCCATGGGTGTACATTTTTCCACTCCCCAACATTCCTAATTTGGGAACCAGTGAAGCAGGAAAATGTGGTTCAAGAAAACCCAAAGGCCTTTCCAAGACACATGTGGTAATGACTCCCCTGGGGCAGAGGGAGGAGCTATAATGGAAGACCCAAACCGCCTGGCAGAGGTGGCCCAAAAATCAGGGTTCCACAGATTTCTTCTCAGGGAAACCCTATCAGCACTTCTGAAAGGAGGCCCAATTGCTTGCCTCTGGAGGCAGTTGGGGGAAGGCTATCCTTGCAACCAATAGCCTGGCAAAAGATAACCACAGATGCTTGGGTGCTAAGGATCATTACCAGAGGTTACTATATTCAATTTGACCTTACCCAAAACTAGGAAGAAAGATCCCCAATGTTCTACCCAATCAGAGAGATCAGGCAGGTCTGGAAATTCAAAAGCTGCTAGAAAAAAAAAAAAAGTGTCATCCAAGAAGCCCTGCCAGACCAGATAGGATCCGGATTCTACTCAAGGTTTATTTTGGTACCAAAAAAAAAAACAGGGAACTGGAGACCAATTTTGGATCTCAGTGTTCTGAGCAAGTTTGTTCAACAGACAAGATTCTGGGTGGTCACATTATTCTCTCCAATGAGAATGTTCCCACTTCACTAGTTCTACAGGCTCTGGAATCCATGGAGGCAGCCATTACTTTAGTACCGCTAGCAAGGTTGCAAGTGAGAATCCTAAAGTGGCTTCTATCCTCCCAAAGGTCTACTCTCACTCATCCTCTGTCTCACCTCATCCAAATTGCCAATCATTGCAAGAAGGATTTATCTTGGACAGAATCCAAGGAAATTCTTTAGGGCTGACCGTTTGTTTCTCCTCTACCCCAGGCCATAGTAACCATGGATGCCTCCCAGATTTCGTGGTGGAACATTTTTAGGGAAGGACTGTCCAGGGCACTTGGTCCCCAATAGAGGCCAATCTGCATATCAATGTTCTGGAACTGAGGGCAGTGCTCTTAGCAGTGCAAGCCTTTAAAACTGTCCTCCCTCTAGGAATGATTGCAATTCAGCCAGACAACATGTCAGTAGTCTGGTACATCATCAAGCAAGGCATAATCAAGTTTTATACCATTTGTAGAGAAGCCTCAGAGTATGGCAATGGGTGATCTCTTCAAACCACTTTCTGGTAGCAATGCACATCCTGAGGAGCTCAAATGTGATAGCAGACAAACTGAGCAGATGCATCCTCCTGCCTCATGAGTGGTCTTTCAATTTCAGAGTGGCAAAGTAGATTTTCCATCACTGGGGCCAGCCTTGCTGCAACCTATTTGCATCCCCCCAGAACAAGTGCAGCAACTACTTTGTCCTAATCCCCCCTCAGGGGGAGTCCTTGAGAGATACTCTCCTTCATGAGTGGCCTTCAGGACTACTCTATGCCTTCCCCCATTCCTCTAATACCACTTTTTCTTGAACAATGCCATAAGGTTGAAGAGCAACATGATTCTCATTGCTCTATTTTGGCCTCAGCAAGTTTTATTCCCCTTTCTTTGGCCTTATCTACTTCAATGTCTATGGACTCTGGACCCCGATCCAGATCTCCATCCCAACCTTAAAAACCTCAAGCTTACAGCTTGGTTGCTCCAGGTCCATTGATTTCCAAGAAGAATAACTTGTCTTCCCCAGTTTGAAACATTTTGCTAGCATCCCATAAACATTCCACAAGGAGACTACCTCAGCAAATGGAAAAGATTTTCCATATGGGCATGCGATAAACTTGATTCTTTATCGGCACCAGTTTAAGAGATTTTGCAATTTTTGTCTACAATCTTCAAACAAGGAGCTTCTTCCTCTACTATCAGAGTTCAGCTGGCTGCTATTTCTAATTTCCATAATAGTTTTGAAGGGCAATCCTTAATTTCACATAGGCTGTGCAAGGCTTTTCTGAAGGGAACATTAAGGTTAAAGCCTCCTTATAGGGAACCCTTCATCCCCTGGGATCTTACTATGGTTTTGTAATCCTTGGTCCAATCCCCCTTTGAGCCAGCAGCTACCTGTGATTTGAAATTTCTTTCATGGAAGACCATTTTGTTAATAGTCATTACACCCGCTAAGAGGATTTCAGAGATTCATGCGTTATCTTAAAAACCTCCATATTTGATTTTTCATAAAGATGCTGAGAACCAATCCATCCTGTCTTCCAAAGGTCATATCTGAAACTAACATTAATCAATCCATTAAATTGCCAGTGTTCTTCCCTAATTTTTCCAACAAGGAAGAATACTGCTTACATCTACTGCATGTCCACAGACAATTGCATTTTTATCTTGACAGAACTAAAGATCTCAGAAACTCATACCAGTTATTTGTTTCTTTTTCAGGTCCTTCCACAGGTAAATCAGTTTCTAAGGTTACTTTGTTTAAATAGTTAAGAAAATGCATTACCTTTGTCTACAACAGGAAAAAACTCAAACTGGCAGCTCCTCCACAAAAGCTATAGTCACATCTGCTGTTTTTAACTCCAAGGCTTCCATGGATGACACATGCACAGCCATGACATGGGCTTCCCAACATACCTTTATTACTCATTACAAAGTGGATCTGGTCTCCAGGGGAAGAGTGTCATTCAGTTCTATGGTGCCCAGGAATATCCTTCATAAGGCCTCACAAGGACTCTGTTCCATACATCGAGGATAAATGAAGATTGACAACATCAGATAAAGAAGTTATGTACTCACCATAATGGTCCACCTGTGTTGTTGATCTTCATTTATCCTTGATGCCCCACCCTCCTTCCCCCTTCTTCAGACTTAAGGAATGGGATCTTAGTCCTGGCTATTTGTTTCCTCATTATGACCTTGGACACAGCCTCTTCAATGGTTATAATATTACCTTTTCCTAGTCTTTCATTATATCTGCAAACTCGATCTGAGGTAATTTAGAGAGAAACATTCTGGGTAGGAACATGTCTCAGGAGTTTTTGGTTCACGCAAGCTGTTGTTAACAGCTGAGCTGGTTCCAAGACTCGGAACAGAGTCCCATAATGTCAAGGATAAATGAAGATTAACAACACAGATGGAACATTATGGGGAGTACATAACTTCTTTTTTTTAGTTTAACTTCAGAGGCTGTCAGTTTGGGATATTTGTTCCTGTTAGGAAGGTAAAACACCAGTGTTGAAGATGTGCATAGTTTTATATGTTAGTATTAAATTAATAGGCTTTAGAGGGTATTGGGGGGGGTGTTTATTTCATTAAAACAAAAAGTTAAAATGTGACATAGGCTCAAATGGATATGACAAGAAACAACTGTATAAAAGTTCAACCTGCCAGACAGCGTATGCATGTAACACAAAAACTGGAACTAGACATTTAAGAAAAAAGCTGTTATACATAAAAGGGGGGAATGTTGTTGTCGTGTCTTTCGGCTTTTCCCGGTTAGGGGTTGCCACAGAGGAACTCTGGTCCGCTAATGATTGGCAGTTGATTTTTACGTACCGAGTTGCCAGCCCTGACGCACAACCTTCAACAAAGGTACGCCCATTCACGCATGTCTCCACGCAGAAGACGCTCTAGCTGAGAATCAAACCGGACGGCGTCTTACTGTGAGGCGACAACGCTACCGCAGCACCACCACCGCACATAAAAGGGGGGAATAATAATTTTAATACAGTGATGCTTTCTATAATGTCTTTAAATGTCATTATCACAGATAAATACAAAAAAAAGGTAGTGAACTATATTAAAATAATGTAGAGTGCAAATAGCTATGCTACAGGAAACACACTTGGAAAGAAATGCACATGTGAATTTGATAAAGAACGTTTTTCAGGATGGTTATTCAGTAGAATACCTGGGACAAAGGCAGAGAAGTTCTAATATTAATGGTAGTGAACTATATTAAAATAATGTAGAGTGCAAATAGCTATGCTACAGGAAACACACTTGGAAAGAAATGAACATGTGAATTTGATAAAGAACGGTTTTCAGGATGGTTATTCAGTAGAATACCTGGGACAAAGGCAAAGAGAAGTTCTAATATTAATGGTAGTGAACTATATTAAAATAATGTAGAGTGCAAATAGCTATGCTACAGGAAACACACTTGGAAAGAAATGAACATGTGAATTTGATAAAGAACGGTTTTCAGGATGGTTATTCAGTAGAATACCTGGGACAAAGGCAAAGAGAAGTTCTAATATTAATTGCAAGAGGAGCTCCAATAGTGGCAGAAGAGGATAAAAAAGATAATACTAAGGGACTAGTGGCAAGGGAAGAGGATTACATTAGCATGTATTTATATTCCACCTAAAACTGCTGTAATGGAGCTTAAGTAAATTCTGGGAGAAATAATCACCTTTCAGCAAGGAATATTACTTATAGGTGGGGAATGGAATTTGATTTCAGCAGTGAAGATGTGTCTGGGGAGCCCAGAAGGGTAAGTATAACAAAGGAGGGTAGACGTTTGAAGAAATTCATGAAAATATTTGGCCTGGAAGATGTGAATTCAGTACTAGGAGTTTGGAGTGAATTTGCATATTATTCCCCAAGATACAAAAATTGGGCTAGGCTAAACAGAATTTACATTTCACAGGAATATGCATTTAATTGAAGGTCTTGATACTCACCCAATAATTATTTCAGATCATGTGCTAGTAATAATTAAAATAAAGACAAAGGGTAATGCAATAAAAATGAGACAATGGCACTTTCTCACCTATCTATTGAAGAGAGAGGAATTTAAGGAATGGGTAGTGGAAATTATTTAGGAACTATTACAGAATATAGATTTTTTTTCTGAAAATATAGCTAGGGAATGGTATAACAATTAAAGTGGAGTTTAAAAATAGGGTGGAAATAAAAGCAAGGGAGACATGGTTAAGAAATAACAGAATTATTTAGAGTGACTGACAAATGCTAAAGTATTGCAGAATAGGGGGGGATCTCACAGAAGAAAAGAAGCAGAAACTGCAGAATGCTAAACAGAAATTAAGGAATTACCTTGACAATATGCATGAGTTTAGAAAGACTGGTGTTAAGCAACTGCTTTTGATAATAACTTTAGAGCACAAAAACTTTTAGCACAATGACTCTAGCAACAAAAAGAAAAGGCTGTCACCAATCTTAGGGAGCCTATAACAAGAGATCCTATACAGGTATTAGAAATATATTGGAAATTCTATGAAAGTGTATGTAAAACATAGAAATATGGAAATCAAGAAAAGATACAAATGGAAGAATTAAATATGCCAAAGTTAGAGGTAGATGAGGCTCAATTACTAACAGTTAGTACAGGAGGAGATATTAAAAATGGTGATGTATAACCAATCCACAAGAAAGTCCCCAGGAAAAGATGGTATTCCTGTGGAAGCTAGGAGGGGAAAAAACTGATAAAGATCTGGAAGGTTTTGTTTAACAGTATTTTAAAAGGAGGAGAATTACCAACATTCTGATAGAAAGTGGTGTTAGCTGTAATACCTGAAGAGGGTAAAGATTCATCAGATCCAGCTTCATATACTAAACCATGATTATAAAGAATATAATGGCTAACAGAATGGCAACAGCAATGTCAACATTGATAGATATGGAGCAATGTGGTTTTGTGGAGGTTAGGCAAACATCTGACAACATTAACAGAACCCTGACTATCCACAGGGAAGCAGAATGTAAGAAAATACCACTGTTTCTGGCGAGTCTTGATGCAGAGAAAGCATGGGACTTTACAGAGCAGTGGAAGCATTTGCATTCCCGGATAAAATTATATGGTTGATTAGGAAAATATATGAGGGATCGGAGGCAAAAATTAAAGCAGGTGGAGTCCTTTGTGATAATTTCTGCTTGAGCAGAGGAACCAGGCAGGGGTGTCCTGCTTCCCCTTTGCTATTTGCATTAAATTTAGAACCACTGGCAAAGAAAATAAGAGACTCAGAAATTGAAGAATATAATTGGTATGACAGTCAAGAAAAGCAGTCTGTATGTGCAGATGATATTATTTTATACCTGTCAAAACCAGAAAAGGACATTACAGTGTTGTGGAACATTTTGAGACAGTTTCAAATCTTTTTATGGGTAAAATAAAAGGCAATAGTGGTAAATTATTTAACGGTCTCAAAATGTTCCACAACACTGTAATGTCCTTTTCTGGTTTTGTCAGGTATAACTTGGTTTAGCAATATCCATATTTACTGGAGATGATAAAATGAAGTATTTAGAAGTATGGATTAAAAATGATTCCGGTACGGCAGCTAAGAATATGTGGGAAAAGACTAAACAAAAGACAATATAAAAATTGTATTTATTTATTTTACATTTGTTGACCAGGAGAGCCCAACTGGATTGCAAGTCCATTTTCAGTGGAGGCCCGGGGAGAAAAGCTCCAAGAGAAAATTATTTTTACAAAGCATAGCTTTAAGGACAAACTTTTGACATACAATTTCCATAGAAGAGACTGACATATATATTAACTAACAGATAGGATACATTCATTCTCTACAATATAATATTAAATTTTAGAAGCTATTCCTAAGTTTAGGATTTAAAATGAGAAATTGGAAGCTCTGTTGTATGGATATGGACAGTAAGATACAAGCAATTAAACATGTTTTTAGTCCCTTTAGTCTTACAAACAGGTCAGGCATATTATTGTCAATCAGAAGAGATGATGTGGATAGCAATTAATAATGAGCTGAAAGATTTTATCTGGGAGGGGAAGATGGCAAGAGTCAAGTGGGATAAGATGATTCTTCCAATAGAACAAGCCAGATTGGAATTACCCAGTTTGAGGGGATATTTTACACAGTTAAGGCTTCTATACATAGCACAAGCAGAAACCTATAATTCAAAGTGGAAAGGGATGATGATGAGACGGGGGGGTGGGGGGCTCAAGAAACAAGGAAAGACTAGGATTTTGGATGCAGATTTTTAAGGAGAATAACAATAATACAAAATATTATACTCAAAGTAGCAGAAAGTATTCTACAAAAAAAAGCTAACATGGGAATGCAGGAAGGAGATTCTGCTGATAGGGATAAGTGCAACTTGGGATACAGACAATAGGCAAGAAGGGCTGGAATTTACTGCAGAAAACTGGCAAATTAACCACTGTACCGGGAGCAAATAACTAGAAAGGAAAAGGTAATAGAATGGGAAGACACCAAGAATTTATTTAGACTGCAGGTTAGAGACTGCCTTCCCTATCAACGACTGAGATCAGACTATAGGCTAAGAGAAATAAATAGGAGGGTCCTAAATAAAAGACCAGCACTGGTGGAGCTTTTAGCAGACTCAAGAACAGAAGCTGCTGTTAAAAAAAGGAATAATTATTAGAGCATATAAAATTCTGCATGATAATTATAAGAATCAACAGGAGGAGGCTAGACGGATTGAAAAGAGAGACTGGGTAAGCAATTCACAAAGAAACAATGGGATATATATGTATGTCTCCCAAATATGCAGCAAAATCTAGATTTATAAGTTTTGCTTTGAAATGTTTACAGGGATATTTTTATACCCCAAGTAGACTCTAGAGAATTTTTCCTCAGGTAGACAGCAAATGGAGGTGTAATGGGGAAGAAAGAGGTAATTGGGAACATATTTTCTATGGGTATAATGAGTTGACAAACTTTTAAGAATCCCTGCAGACTACTCTGTCAGATATACTGTATGAGGAAATTAATGTAACTAGGGAAATTATTTTTCTGAGCTATGATAACAGAATTGAAATTGCCTATACATAGTAAGGCCTTGCTGAGTCTAATTCTGGTGGCTGTCAAAAAAGCAATTACTAGAAAATGGAAATTAAGGTCTAAACCAACTGTACTAGAAGCAGTGGATATAGTAACATAGATAAAACAACTGGAATTGGGATCTTTAAAAAAGGGTAGGAGAAAATTACATAGGAAAAAATGGGATTTGTGGGAACAATACATGCGGGGGAAGAATGAGGTTTAAAAGAAGACAGGAATTGTATGAGCTATGTAATGCAAGAAATCCAAGCAGGCAAAGGACATGCACGGCATAAAACTAAGCAATTTATTTAGTAAAAAACATGTAAGCACTTTCGCATAGTGATCCTACACTTCATCAGACATAAAATTCTATCACAAGCCTAAACATTTTAAACAGTGTTAAACCAATCACTGCTAGCAACCTTTTTCCCTCCAATTAAATAATTAGTGGAAACCAGGTGATTTAAAGTAATCTAACACTTTAGCAAAATCAGTACATTTTCAGTATGTTCCAACCACAACTTGTATAATAGATTTCAAATATAACAAATAAGGTCCATATTGCAGATATCTAAACAGTATAATATGCATCATACATAAACCATCTCATCATGCTTTTGCAAATATACTGATGTTTTGGAAAAATTAATGCAGAACTGTGTCGGTGGTGGTGCTGCGGTAGCGTTGTCGCCTCAAAGTTAGACATTGCCCGTTCGATTCTCAGTTACAGCGTCTTCTGTGTGGTGACATGCGTGAATGGGCGTTCCTTCATTGAAGGTTGTGCATTAGGCCCAGCAAGCCAGCACGTAAAACTCTACTGCCAATCATTAGTGGACCGGAGTTCCGCTGTGGCGACCCCTAACCAGGAAAAGCCGAAAGACACAAACAAATGCAGAACTGCGTCAACAAAGGCTGAAACAGTCCTGCCATCCACATAGTTAACTAAGTATACACCTTATATAAAATTTACAATAAAAAACTAGAGTGCTACATGAACACTCATCAATCTGCTAAAATGTTCAAAAAACAAACACAAACAAAAAAATAAACAAAACTAAACATCATAGCTAAATACTAACATAAAAATGTGTGTATATAACAGTAAAAACAGAAAGTATATATGAAATAAAATATGACGGGTATGTGCATATATATATATATATATATATATATATATATATATATATATATATATAAGCAGACACACCTATAACTACTATAAAAAGATGTATATCTAACAGGCAAAGAAAGTGTGTTAAAAGAAGGGGGGGACAAGGTTAACAAATGTAACTGAGCCTTCTGTCCCTTAAAAAGGGTTTGAGTGATAAAGCTTCATTTAAACCCATGCCCTTGTCAGCTTGTAGCAAAACAATCCATTTTTTTCTCAATCTTTTCAAATGTGTTCCTATTATTCCCCAACCTTATAGTGCTTGGCAAGATCTCTATGATGAAAAATACAAATCTATGGACGGTACCTTCTTCAACAATATGTTTGGCGACAGCACTTCTAGTATCTCCAAAGTTGCTGTAATATATATATATATATATACATATGTTCCCTAATCCTCTCTCTCAATGGTCTAGTAGTCATGCCAACATAGAACTTAAAACATTGAACACATTGGGGTAAATATATAACGTTAGCAGTTGGACAATCGGCATAATGCCTAAAAATACATTCTTTATTTGCATCAGGATGTATAAAAACATTCTTATTGGCAATATACTTGCAAAAATGGCAATGTCTAACACACTTTCTTTGCCTTGGCTGTTAAATATACATCTGTTTATAGTAGTTATAGGTGTGTCTGCTTATATATATATATATATATATATATATATATATATATAAATGCATATATTTATTTATATATATTTTCTGTTTTTACTGTTATATACATACACACATTTTTATGTTAGCAGTATTTAGTTACGATGTTTAGTTTTTTTTATATTTATTTTTATATATTTTTTTATGTATTTGTTTTTTGAACATCTTAGCAGATTGATGAGTGTTCATGTAGCAGCTCTAGTTTTTTATTGTAAATTTTATGTGGATGGCAGGACTGTTTCAGCCTTTGTTGATGCAGTTCTGCATTAAATCTTCCAGAATATCTGTATATTTGCAACAGCATGATGAAATGGTTTATGTATGATGCATATTATACTGCTTAGATATCTGCAATATACACCTTATTTATTATATTTGAAATCTATTATATAAGTTGTGATTGGAACATACTAACATGTACTTATTTTGCTAAAGTGTTAGGTTACTTTAAATCACTTGGTTTCCACTAATTATTTAATTGGAGGGGAAAAGGTTGCTAGCAGTGATTGGTTTAACAGTGTTTAAAATGTTTAGGCTTGTGATAGAATTTTATATCTGATGAAGCGTTAGGAGCACTACGCGAAAGCGCTTACATGTTTTTTACTAAATTGTTTTTTTTTTTTTATGCTGTGCATGCTATCTGCCTGCTTGGATTAATTGTATTATATCTTTGGAGCCTAGTCTAGATTTTATCTGGTGCAGTGGTTTTGTTTTTGCCTGTGAGCTATGTAACGTTCGACTGACAACAGTTGGGTAGATTGTAAGTGATATATTGTTTGCAACTAGGATTATGTCAATGTGGTTTGTGATGTAAAATTTGCAGCTGGGATTATGTTAATATAGTTTGTTTTCATTTATATAAATGTATGATTACCTATAGAATAAGTCATAAGTGTCCAACCCATGGTCCTCAGAGCTCTCCTATGTGGCCTGCGACCTTTACCTGCAAGTTTAGTGTACACATGCACCTAACACTTTTTTCCACTTGCTTTTCCCACCCGCCATCTGTAAACATAATGTTGGTGTGCACATGCACTAAAACACCCTTCCTTGTTAGTTCATGCTGAAGAAGCAGTGTGTGTGTGTTTGTGTCCGTCTTAGCACTGAAGAGGGTTGTACCGTGTATGGATTTGCTGCCAGTTGGCTTTCAAAGGGACAGCACTGCAGTAATAGGTAAGTGCGGAGTGAGTGAGTGAATGAGTACATGGATGAAAGGAAAATGTGTGTGTACATGTGTGCATGAGAGAGACAGAGTAAGTGTTGTGGAGAATGTGTGGTACCTCATCCAAGAGTGGAGAACATAGCTGTTATATACGTCTCAATCTCAAAGCAAGAAATCTGGAGAAAGCCATCAAAAATAGATACACATTTTTAAATATTGCTCTTACAAACTTAGAAAACTGATAGAAAGACAGTGCATTAGCATGAAATTTCTGAAAGGTATGAAGTCTGAAACTCAGATGTCTGTCATTATATTTTCACTTCAACCCCCAGTGATTTGCTAGTCGTTATGCTTAGAACAGATTATTTTCTGCCTTTGTAATCTTGGAAGATCAGCAAGGCACAGAACCTTGCTGTGGCCTGTTGATGTTGTAGATTCCATTGCACGGGATTTTTGGATCTCATTTGTATTTTTTTGCTTCACATACCCTCATTAAAACTTATCATAGAACTATATCATTAAAAGTCTGCAGTCTGCTTTGAGTGCTTCTGATGACTGCCATTCTTCTACCCCTGCTGTTCTTATGTCCTGTTGCAATGGATTTTGAAAATGGGCACTGTTGGTTTGGTTTGTCTGCTAACTACTATCTGAGAGGATGGTGAATTGTTGAACATTTATCTATGAATGCTCTCTGTGACTGCAGTGGATGCTGGTTGTGATTTACCTATAATTGGATTTCCCAGAGCAAGACAATTTGCAAGTTGTTGTATACCTGTGACGTCTGTCATAAGGCTGAACTGAATTCTATTCCAAGTGATCAGAGAGAAAAGAGTGAAGACTGTCAGGAATTTAAGGTGGTGAGTTTGTTTTTACAGTATTGCTTACTGCTTGGTTTGACTTGCTGTTTTAATTTTAGTGATGTGGAGCTCTTGGAGTTTTTATTGTTGGATGAGTTCCTTGTACCTTCCTAACATCCTAGCAGCTGTTTGCTACCTGTGCTGCCTAATTATCTTGCTTAAGAACAATGCTGCATTTTTCTTTGAGTCACCCCAAATTATTTCTTGATGTCAGTATCTACATTACCTAGTAATAAATGTCTGCATGGGAGTTGGGTAATTGCGTGTTAAAATATACTGGTTTAGTTTGAAATTCTAATGTTCTACTTTTTGCTCTCAGGGACAAAATTGCAGGATTACTGTTTTAAGCTATTTACAAACAAATGTTCATATTAATATGTCTGTATTAATTCTTGCTGTTATTCTACCTTGTCATCTGGGGCTAATTTCTGAACAGTAAAGCAATGTCTCTGGTTTTTCCTGGTATTTCTGAACAGTGATTTTTTTTTTTAAATACCAGTGCAGTTGGGGGGGGGGGGGGGCAGATGAGCTGTTGTAAAGGGATATAATCAGATGCCAGTTATTTAAGGAAAAATAGAGGCATGAAATGTTGTTTTTCTCTAAATTTGTTACATCTATATTTGTCTTACAGATGCATAACCACTCTACTTATTAACTATGTTTGTGCAATTCACTCAGATGAACAGAAAAAGACTTTAAAATGGGCGAGCACATATATGCTCTGCAGGCATGGCAGGCAGACAATGTACTTTGAGTTTGTGCTGTAGGCACCATTCTGAGGCTGTACAGATCATGCTGTGGGTACAAGTGAGTTAGTCTCCCAGGATGATGGAGAGTTTGTGTAGCTGAAGTTCATCCAGTGTGTTTAAGAAATGGACATGGGTTTTGGAGGTGGTCTTATATGCTATGGTATTTTATTTTTTAGAGTGAGTTGAATCTCAGTAAACTTAGTTTTGGGTTTCCAGGAATATACCTTGAGGTAAATGACAAAGCGCAGCTGGCATAATAATTAAGGTTTTCACCTCCCATGCACAAGGTACAAGTTTGTCCCTGACCAATGGCCAGTACCTATATGGAGTTTGTATGTTCTCCCTGTCTCACTGTGATGTTTATCTTACCAAATACAGACAGGTGCTGATGAGCAGTGTGTCAGTTAAAAAAAAGCATTACCTGGAAAACATTGATGAAAGTTGCCATGCATGGAGAATTTAGGTCTTGAAGTACATATAATACCCTCAATTTTAATTTCTCACATTTGTTACTAAGGTGTGTTTGGCAGTTTTTTTTTTAATTTTCAGATGTTGTTAGACATTTTGGAAACATTGCACTTTTACAGTACAACCCGAAGGTCATGTACATTAGCTTCATATCTAAATTCAGTTTGTTAGCCTTTTTCGATAAGGTGGAGGATTTCTTTCTCAGTGTAACCTGTTGAGGTTACAGAAGGTTACATGGTAGTTTCTCAGGCTAACTACATGGTTAAGCCTTGCTGCCTGTGTTTCATCCGTGTTATGAGATGTAGCACTTGAACATGCATGCAACACTCTTCACTCGGATGAAAGCTCCTGTCACTGCCACAGTAGTTGCCACAATAAATGCTGGTCGGGGAAGGCTGCTTTCGTATTGTAGCTATTTTGAGTCTGTAGTTTAAGGTGATTTTTGCCCATTTTGAGAAGTGTCCTTGGTAATCACTACGAGTCACCTTTGTGATGGAATATTGCATATTAATGAGGACACTAAGCTCTGGGATTCTGAAGCTTTCATTAGTTTGGACTGCAGTGCCCATACAGTAAAATGACTGCATGAATAGGACACTGAGGCTCCATAGCCATTGTGAGTGGAACTTGTAACCAGTAAAGTGGCCATTTTATGTGGTGACATGTTGTGATTAATGTGTCCCACTGCTCCATGCATGTCTGACTGCACAAGAAAGTCTCAAAGTATGATGTAGGTGTGGAGATGAAGACATAAAATTTTTGGGAATTGTTGACTCACTTGTAAATCAGCAACAGGTGTTCAGGACAACAGAATGACAGTAAAAGTAAATTATCGTGCTTTCCTTTGCTTTTAAGAACTATATGTCATATATTGCCATCCTCCATTCTCTACTTCTGATTACTGCCAATACTTCTGCCCTCTCCCCAGAATGAAATGTGCATTATAATGTTCAGTAGTTTCTATCCCAAGGAGATCAAGAGTAAGACTCTGGATTCCTATATCATATTATATGCAGACATTCTACCTTGTCATCTGGGGCTCATTATTTTTCTTTTGGAAAGGACTGTCATTTAATTTATGAACAGCAAAAGGTATTGTAGGGCTTTGAGTTTAACCTATGCTGTTCTTTGCTAGTCAAAATAGTATGAATCCAGGTGTCTGCAACCAAAATGTGTAATGCAACATTTCATTCCTGAAGCATAGTAAAAACATTTTCTTACAAATAAAATTAATTTTAAACTATTTAATATCAGATTCTTTTTAAGCAATATCAAATGGGTCTGTATTTGCACTACCTGGATGTTGCACAATAAATGCAAATGTTGACTTTTCTCCATTCACTCCACCTTTCCAGATATGCAAATAAAGGTGACTGCCTTGAATTTGTATAACTAACTTTACATTCCAGTGTTGTACTTTTAAGCATGACTAAAGAACTATGTGTTACATTAAGACCGTGATTTAATAATGGGATTTACCGTTAATTCAGATTTAGGGTGGCACAGTGGTTAGTATTGCTATTTCACAGTGATTGGCTCAATTTAGTTCTTTGGCTATATCTTATGTATGGAGTCTGTATGCCCTCTGTAACTGCGTGCTTAAAACATTGTTATTAATGTGATAATTTGTGGGATCACCACTCTCCCCAAAGGGGATGATGATGCATTTTTTGGCATTTAGCTTGAGGTTATGTTTCTGGCACCAGTTATTTCTTTGGGTAAGACCCTCTTATTCAGAACTGTTTTATTAACTCATTAATGTGAATTCTTTACTTTATTGCGAATTTGTTGGCTTACTTTTGTGGATTAAAGTACTATAGGACTGCTAATGTTGACATTTTATGTACTTGAACTGCTGGAGTGGTTTTCCCATTAAGAACCGGTAGTACTGTAGTGGATAACTATTATTTTATTTATTTATTGACATTTGTTAACCGGGTTTGTCCAACTGGGCTTGTGGCCCATTTTCAGTGCAGACCCGAGGAGAAAAGCTCCAGTAGTACAATTTTAAACAATATTGATATAATAGCAGCTATAGCAAAAAGATTCACACATGTTGGGTTACATGCATAAAGTTAAAGTTGCACTAAAAAGAAGCTTAGTAACATCATTTTACATTGATATAGTTCAATAGGTTAACAATAAAATATTTTTGTTTGCATAAAATTATTTAATATTAATTTAATTATTTATTACTAAATAGTGTGTGCCAATTTTTTCTTTGCAAGTGAATGAGTTTTCTTGGGTAGCATCCAAAGTAAACAGTGTTTAACTTGATAGTATGGCTGTGATTAGGTTATTGAAAGCTACCATCCTTGTATCAGTAAGAAACTGTTGCTTACATGCTAACCATACATATTCATAACTCTATCACAGTCCATCTGAACTTCATGAATTATATGAGGAACTTTTCAAAAGGCCCACTATTAGTGGCGCAAAGTACAGACCAACAGCCACAGTAAATGTGATGTGCTTTACACGTAATGGCTGTTTTGAAGAGTAATGGCATTAGTACTACAAGTGAAACAAAGCACCTCATTGGCCCTCCTCAAATGCAATCTGGACAACTGGATGGGTAACTGTAAATTCACCCGAGGGGTCCCACCTGTGTCTCTCCTGCCTGGATATTTTGGGTTACATTGTGGATGTAAAATGCTTCCTCCAACAAAATTAACATATAGTACAACTACGGCTAATTTTAATTATTTCCTTATTTTTTAATGTAAATTGTTAGTCATTGTTTTAAAAATAATAAATATAACTAGGAATAAAGTAGTTACTCCTTTTTTACTTTTCAGCATGGCTTCTGCATCACACCAAAACAAAAGTGGTACAATGAAAAGAAAAATAGCTGATGAAAGGAAAGTGTTTCACGAGAAATGGACTGATGATTACTTCTTTGTTGAATCTAATAATAAAGCCCTTTGCTTACTATGCAGAGAAGTGGTATCTGTTTTCAAGGACTACAATTTGAAAAGACGTTATATTCAAATGCACCCAAAATTAAGTGAATTGCAAGGAGTGTGCTGTAGACAAAAAATATTAGATTTAAAAAAAAAAAAATTACATTCCAACAACAGCTGTTTCGAAAATCAGCTACTCAACCTGATTCCTTAGTCAAGGCAAGTTATGTTGTAGCAAATTTAATTGCAAAAAAATCCAAGCCATTTGCTGATGGTGAATTTATTAAAGAATGTCTTGAAAGTGTAGCAGACATAATTTGTCTTGAAAAAAATCAGATTTTTCAAAAAAAAGTTTATCGCACCATACAATTGCTAGGCGTGTGGAAGATATAGCCAAATATATTAAAAATACTTTGGAATCTCGGTGTGCAACTTTCAAACTTTACTCCATAACTTTGGATGACAGCACTGATATTACAGATAACTTGCCATATTTATGTTGACAATGATTTCAACATTACTGAAGAACTGGCCTCTCTGGTTCCACTGAAAGATACCACGAAGTCTGTTGACTTGTATAAAGTACTAAAAGCAACATTGGCAAGATTTTCCTTGACCATCGAAAACATGTCTGGAATAGTAACTGACGGTGCTCCAGCTATGGTTGGAAAGAAAGAAGGTCTAAACACTAATGGAAGAAAATGCAAAGCAGATTAATAATGTGCATTTCATGAAGTACCACTGCACTGTACATCAAGAAAATCTGTGTGCACTGAATATAAAAATGGAAAATATTATGAATGTAGTCATTAAAACAATAAATTTCATAAGATCCAGAGGATTAAATCACCACCAGTTTCATGAGTTTCTGAATACCTTGGAAACTAGCCATGGAGACATTGTGTACTTTATTGCAGTAAGGTGGTTAAGTCATGGTAAAATGCTGAAACATTTCTATGATTTAAGAAATGAAATAAAGTGCTTTATGGAGTCAAAAGGAAAGCCTGTACCCAAATTTGAAAATGTAAACTGGATGGTTGATTTAGCATTCTTAATAGACATCACTGCTCAATTGAACGACCTGAACCTGTGCCTCCAAGGTGAAAATCTACTAATAAATGACACGTTTCAAACAGTGAAACTGAAATTATGGGACTGTCAGATTAAGAACAATAACTTTGTTCACTTTGAAACACTGAACAAAGCCACGTAAATACTGAAAAAATGTGCGACACTAATTAATTGTTTATCACAGGACTTTGAGAGTAGATTTCAAGATCTCAGAAACACCAACATCATTTCAGTATATTTGCTACTCCATTCTCAGTTGACATCAACATGTTGCCTGCAAACCTGCAACTGGAATGCAGAGTTGAAATCAGATATCCAACTTAAAGAAACATTTCTGCAAGTGTCTTTACTGGACTTTTATAAATTGTGCCTGCCTAAAGAAAACTGTCATGTCACGAACATGCCCTGTTCATGACATCTATGTTTGGGAGTACACACATTTGCGAGCAATATTTTTCTCGGATGAAGTATACAAAAAGTAAAATCAGAACTAAAATTTCAGATGAGCATCTTGAAGATACTCTTCACATCGCTACTACCTCTATCAAAACAGATAGAGATGCACTGGTATCAAAAAGACAGGCTCAGTGTTCACATTAAAAAGGTTATGCTCATTATGTTTATTGCACAAAAGAAAAATCTTGATTTGACAACCTGAACCTCCTGATATGGACGCTTTACAAAAGTATAACAAGAACCTTACTAGGACCAACATGTTTGAATTCTGTGAAGGTCTATGCCTGGCTGCACCCTTGTGAACAGATTTTATGAATAAACATTGCCACTATTAATAAAGTCAGTTATTTATTGAAATTTGTGAAACGTAAACACTGGAAAACCCCTTTCACATTTTCTGCAAACACTAGGAAACAACTCAAGTTGGAGATGTATAGTGAGCTAAGGAAGTACACAAAGGTATTATCTGATGATGCTATGCCTCATTGGGTGGATCAGTACAAGTCGTCAGCTGAAATGTGCACCCATGCATATTGGAGAGGCAATTGCAGAAAAGCAGGTGTTAGATTACCTTGTGAAATTGGAGTGTGTTGTTGCATATTATCATTCCTGCAAGCTGTGCATCTCCACTGATACATCTTCAGACCAGCCTCATCAAACAGGCAACAGCTTCATCTGCAGAGTATTCCCCACTTTATCGATGCCACAGTGTGAGGAAAAGCAGACACTTTAGCTGTGGATTACTTGACAGTGACAGATGTAGTCATGATTTGCATAATTTCAGGGACAGATTCCAAAGCTATTATGTAATGTGCATTTCAAAAGGAGTGCTCAGTTTGACAATACCATTTAAAATGGCAAATAGAAAACTGTGTGAACCACCCACAAAGTGAAATTGTTTGTTTTGAGTACTGAAGGATAGAGAATTGTAGGTCTTATCATTCCTGCAAGCTGTGCATCTCCATTGATACACCTTCTTTCATCTTCAGACCAGCCTCACCAAACAGCAGTGCAACAGATATGGCAACAGCTTCATCTGCATAGTCCCGAAAATGACAAAAACAGACTTCCAACATCCCAGTAGTGATGACATACCTACTCCAATGGAACTGGAAACAGAAGATTACATCAGCACCTTGGATGACATATGGACATTAAGGACATGACAGAAGATGTGGACATCTTCAAGAAACCAGAAAAATCAAGAGGTATGATCTCATAAAAATGGAAGAGTTCCGTACCTGTTTATTTGTTAAAAAAAACGAAGATGTTTGTTTTAGCTGTTACATTAGATTTGGAATGAGAATTAGAATGTTAAGGCAAATATTAGGCATTTATTACATTTATTCATTGGTGGAATGCAACTACAGTACAGCCAGGAGCTCGATTTTGGTCACCCGCAGCAGCAAAAGAGTTAATGATACATTTTATATGTGGCCCAAGACAATTTCCATTCACTCAATGTGGCCCCAGCAAGCCAAAAGGTTGGACACCCCTGTCATAAGTGATAATTTAATACAGATCTTTCTTGTTTAAAATGAAAAAAAAACTGCTGAGAGGGGATTTGAATTAGAAGAATGTCTAAAGGAAATATCTGAATTCCCTGAAGTTTGCAGAAAGCTTGCTCAGGGACCACACATTTGGTAAATGCCCAAAAGGCAAAGCAGAGAACTGATACTGAGAGAAAGAAACACAGAAATGTAAAAAAAACTTCATGAAGAGAGCATGAATAAGGATATAGAGGTAAATGTCCCTCAAATCCAAAGATACCAGAAAAACTTGAGAAAGCAAGAGAGGTAAAAGTGTCTTAAGAAACAACAACCTGAAGGAAGGAACCTTGAAAAAGGTACTGAGAAAAGATGGGTATAGAATGGCCCTATACAACCTCTCCTTCCTGGGAACCAGAAACAAGGAAAAATAAGGAAACTGGCAAGGAGGAGGCTTAGGAAGGCCAAAAAATGGAGGACGGGACTACCAAACCATAAAATAATGAGGTTGGATGATAGAAAGAACCCAGGCATCTGTAGTTATCTGGTACCACACATGAAAGGAAAGGATCAGCTTGAAGAGTAGAGGAATCTGGCTGAGGGAAGAGGATGGATGTCGGAAAAAGGCACATTTGTCAGGATAAGAGCCCCTAGATCTCAAGAGTGGGGTTTGCCTGGGAAAATTTGCTTAGTAACAGTCTTGCTGCTAGTAGGTTGTCTGGGCTGCCTATAAACAAAAAATGATTTTGATGGATAGCTCCTCTGGAACTTAGGCACAGTAGAAACAAAAATTTGCTTCAAGTCTTGCATAACCTTGGTCTTATCCTGAAGGGTTTTAAACAATTCTGCAGTGCCAAAAAGATTCTGGTTGTCTAATGATAATCTATAAATCCATCATCAATGCTCTTGGCTGGATTGAAGGTGCAACCAAGGGTGTCTCCTCATGATAGAACCAGATACAGCTGCCCTAGATGACATGTCAGCTGTATCAAAACTACAGTTAATAGAATGATGAGCCACCCGGTAGACAGGGTTCCAAAGAGAAAGTGCTGAAGTTTTACTGTCTGAATCAAGCAAAACTCCCACCAGTTGGGAGAGAAGAGACAGGACACATCTGGTCACGTGAGTCCGATACTTAATGGCACCAAAAGCCAAAGTAGCAGAAATATACACTTTTTCCATACCTCTCCAGAGCACACTGTCAGAAGGTAAAAGTTTGGAAGAGGAACGCAGTTTGGATGGATTACTTGTGAAAATGGAAACAGCAGCAGGATCATATGATGGACTTTTACATAATTATTTATAATCCTTGGGAACTTTATAAAATCTGTATGGCTTCTTCGGGACCACAGGTTGTGAGTCAGGAGCCTGAGAAGCTGCTGCAAATGATTCCAAAAGGGCAGTTAAGACAGGAGGGACTTCAGGGGGTCTGGGTGAGTCCATTTGCAAGAGTTCATAATACGTCTCAAAAATAAGATACCTGGAACAGCCCCAGTTAAGTGTTCCATCATATGGACCACTGTATCCTCAAATGATAATTCTTCAAAAGGAGAGTCAGGGGGACAATAAATCTTCCTCATTAGATCCCAGGGCCAGAGGAGAGTGGATCTGGGAGGAATATGCCATTGTTTGGGAGTATCCTTAGCCACAGTAGCTACATATTTGGCTCTCTGTTTTTTTTAAGCAACATCTGTTGTAACAAATCTAGGAGGTGCAGACATCTGCCTGCATTCAATTAAGGTACCTCTTCCCTAACTAAAATTTGGGGAATCCCCTTAGTCCCTTCAGATATAATCAGCTGTGGTTCCCCCTCTATATCTGTACCACACATATATATATAGCCTCAGCAGACATGTGAGTTACCCCCACCATGTTGGCTTCCAACTGGGTCATGGCAGAGGGAACTGGTGGCAGCACTGGATGGTCCTCAGGTTAGGTTCTTCATCCACCCTGAGAAAGACATTCGGTATGTGCTTTCTTAGCTTTTTTTTCTCAAGTGGCAGCTGAACTTCAGGGTGGGAAATTCAGCCATGGTTCCCTGTGTCAAAAGCTTCAGATATTGTTTACCCAAATAAATTGAAAGGAAAGCTAGAGAGTGACTTGGGGACAAATGTCTGACAAATATTACAGTATAGCTGTGCATAGCACCCAAACAAAAAAGGCACTCCTCATGTCTTTCATTAAGGGAATCTGCCTCCCACACTCACATTTTACCTTCCTGGACACATGAAAACAAATTACAATGAGGGGAAAAGGAAAGAAAGGAACCCCATCAGGATATTAATCTTTGGAAAGCTCGGTAGATAGACCAACTCAGTAAATGGGGAACAGACCAAATTCAGAGGCAGTATTCAGACTAACAACAAAGAAGATCTGGAAATTAGGTGTTCACACATCACGTGTACCTTATGCCTTGCATGTAGGACATACGTCTGATGTATGACGCCTAGAAGTTATAAAGGCTTTGGTATACTGGCCAGACATTAGGCTGTCCTTGGCAGAATATTCCAAGAGTAAAGAATATTGCAACAGTGATAAGAAAGGACATCATTTGATTCATATTCTTCATTAAATGTTTTCTCAATTTGTGACACGTACTTTATCCCATGAATAAAAATTAAAGGACTTTTACTCTCTGCATTTAAGATCACTGCAATGTGTTTTCTGGACATCTAAAGAAGTGGAAGCTGTCATGTCAATGAACCTTATTTTTATTTTCAGTGATGATGGTTATTAAATGTACTTTTTAATGCTTGCAATATATACCAGTATGTACACAGTATTGAAATACTGCCACACGTTTGTCATTAGGGTAAGGTTGTGTATCATTAAGCCTTGACTTCATTAATGATTGTAAAGTACATCATTAAATTTTTCAGAAGCGTCTGAAAATTAGAATTAACAAATTCAGAGCCTTAATCTATTTGCAATTTCTTTGGTTTGCATCCCCCTGCCCATGTCGATCTTTATGAAAGCCCTTGCAACATTTTTACCAGACTATTTTTAATGGATTTTTCCATGTGCATTTGGACAGGATATATTCAATGGTAAAATAAACCACAACCCATATCTGTACTTTGAAAGACCTGACATTTTGATAAGATCATCCTGTGAGTGAATATCAGGACTGTTCACAACCATGCTGTTTAAGAACACTCTCACACTCTTGTCCTTAGTATAGACATCTTGTAAGGATAACCATTTTGATGTCTTCTTTCTGGTAATCTTTTTACTACTTATTTTAACAAAATTGTACCGCCTCTGTACACCTCCTAAACTACCCAAGCATTTGTGGAACATAAGACATTTTCAGCACATTCCTCATCATGACAAGCAATACATGTTGCAAGGTTAAGGGAAAACTAATTAAAAGATGTTTTGTACTTTTTCTTCTATCGTTCTTATTCCCTAGTACCAACACATTTTGGTCCGCAAAATGCATATGACCCTGGGAACCTTTCTCTTGTAAATATAAAAGAAAATGAAAAACATTAATTCACTGTTTGAAAACATAACTTATTTCTTGTGCTAGCAAATTATAAAAGGCAATTAAAGTCCTCTTCAAAGTAGCTGCTGAATAGAATTGTGAAAAGAAAGCAGACAGATGTATGCTCAGATGGTGTATATTGGCAGCTGTGTTGTCGCTGGTCTGATATAAAATCAAGCAGCTAGACTAAGCTGAGACAGTCTTTTCTTCAAAAGGAAATGGTGTATTTTTTTTGGGTGGGGCACACCTGTGGAATTGGAATATATAACTATCTGAGACTGGCATTTGTTCTGTCTTGTCTTTGTTTGGAAGACACTGAAGTACCTACTTTCCTGTATGTTTGATATCTGCAATTTCTGCCTATTTTCTTCTAGGAATGTATAATAAGGGTTCAATATTTAAGCCAGATTTAGGTAGCTTGGGCAGAGATTTTCTTTAAATATTCCCTTGTGTTTAACTGAAAATTATTTTATTTTCTCATGTGCTGTTTCTCATTTCACTGTATATTTAATTTGTAACTGCACTATTTGTCTTGTTTAAATTCATTATTCACTTTTATCTCATGTCTGGTCTTTTAAACTATATATGTATTATCACAATATATTATATTATGTAAGAGGAGAGTTATTTACTACTGCTGGTTAAACTATGCCTCCTGTCTCTATGTCATCTAGAATGTTTGGGCCTACCAGCAATGAAAACATTACTGTGCATGATTACATGTATGGCTTAGTTAAACACCCTGTAACTGGAGGCCTTTAGCCATATCCAGAGCAGTGATAGTACTACCAGGTCAGGAAGAAACCTGTGGTGAATTGGAGAATTCTTCAAGCTTTCCCTGGGAATTGTGTGAGAAAATAAGTTGTTGGAATTGCAGTTATCATGGGCAAGGGGCACTTGAAGACACTGTAATTTACAAAGTGGTGAGAAAGAGGTCTAGGGTGGTAGATCAAAGACTCAGCTAAAAAGATAGCATGTGTGCACAGTCTAATCTAGAATGGATGGTGAAAGTTCACACCCAGGACAGCAGTGCATATTTCTCTTTATACTTTTGGGTTTAGGTTGCATTTTGCAAATTGATTACTGAATTAGACTTGTGTGTAGTTTTTTTTTTTTTTTTTTTTTTTTACAAACATCAACAAACAAAAAACTGGGTTTTGCAATCGAGAGTTTCAGCTAGAATTATTTCAGCACCTCTAATTTTTATCTTAGAGGTGTCACATATCACATATTTGCAAAAGTTGTAATCAATACATTTAAACATACCTCTCATGGGTGACACCCCCATTTTTGAATTTCAACTTAACTTGCATTTTAAATACTCCCTAAAACTTTTATCTTTGCTTCTTACAAAAACAGGAACATTCCTATCATTTTCACAGTATCTGTAAAAGTAAACAAAAAAAAAAAGATTTTCCAGTTATTTTTAACTAGTTCTTTAATGACCATTTCATCTATCAGCATTCTTAAAACCATAGCTGATGCATCCTCTTTTATATCATGGGATATGGAAACATTAATTTTTGTATCCTCTACCAATTTGTATTGGTTACACCTGATGTCTCCACGACTAACAACTTCCAAAAATGGATTATGAACCATAACCTTTTGATAATCCCTGGCCAAAAATGTATTGCTCAAAAACATACTTTCCTTTTCAATAAACTTCATCTTCTTCTGTTAACCTGCTTCTTTTTATAAATTGTCATTTAATAACAATCTTTTTTGTAATTTAAAGTATTTATATGTGAATATTAAATTGGTAGCACAATCAGATTAAGTCTTACTTTGAAGATGAAGAAGCTTACTGAGTCAATAAGTTTGCTGTGGTTTAGTGATTTTGTTTGATTTTGGAGTTTACCATAACTGGACTGTGTTTTGGGAAAGCGTTTTGTATGGCAAAGAAATGGACTGTGTCAGGCAAGGGGACCCCAAAAAATTCATCTAGAAGAAAAAAAAGTCTTGTAACTTTATGCAGAGGCACCCTGCATTTTTGTACAATGCCCTATGCTTGCCCAGAGGAGGATAGGTACCACTAATGAATACAGAATGACAAGTAGGAGCCTTGGGTACAGCTCATAGGAAGCAGCAAAAATCCTCAGGGAGATATTTTATCCTGGACAGAATAGAAGGGTCTGGATTTCCAACAAACACACACACATGTCCAGAAAAGCTCATTTATGTCATCTCTCTATCCTTTTAAGCAAAAAAGGTACATATCTACAGGTCTGAAAATCCAAGATGGACAAACACACAGGTAGAGAGGAGTGGAGTGCCAACAAGGCCTCATTGTCCTAAGAGAAGAAACTTGGAGATGTATCAAACTAACAAACAAACAAGGATAATCAACTAACATTAACTGAAATAATAGAATTATGCAAAACATGGAAAGAAAAGTGTATGTGTGTGTTTTACATAAGGTAAAAAAAAAATTGGTTGGTGAAGCACATAGCACTGTTGCTTCCCAGCAAGAGGTTCTTAGTTCGACTCTCAGTTGTGGTGAATCTTCTGCAGAGTCTACATATCCTCCTTGTGTATGTATGGGTTTCCTCTGGGTGGTCCTGTTTCCTCCTACATTCCAAAGGCATACAGTAAATAGACTGGACACACTAAATTGGCCGTAGATGTACATGCAAGTATGTGGAATATCAACCACCATAGGGCTAGCTAGCCACCTGGTGATGTGAACCTTGGCTCTTGATTATTGTCAGTGTTGAAGTGACACCCTGACCCCATGTGGAAAAATATCCCAACTAACAAATTAAAACAAAGACTTAGAAGGTCACACTGAAAAACCAATCAGAAAAAACTAAATGAAAACTCCAGCCAAGCTAGAACTTCCAATGAGTGACCTCCCAAACCTCCTGTAACAGAGACACATGGGATATATGCAAATAGCCCTTATGAAAATCAGCTGTTTCAGCTATATGGCAATTCTCATTGCCCATAACTTTTACATTTGAAGTCATTTTAATGGACAATTTCAGGCCAATGAAGTCAAACCCCACTAGCTATGTCATGGGCAATCAGAATCGCCATATAGCTGAAACACCTGATGTTCATAAGGGCCATTTGCATGCATCCCATGCGCCTCTGTTACAGGAGGTTTGGGAGGTCACTCATTGGAAGTTCTAGCTTGTCTGGAGTATTCATTTAGTTTTTTTCTGATTGTTTTTTCAGTGTGACCTTCTAATTCTTTGTTTTAATTTGTTAGTTGGGATATTTTGCAGTCACCCTAATGATAATGGACATCAGCTGGGTATAACAACCCTGTGTTTCTTATGCTTAGTCAAACACTCTGCTTATGAGGCCATAACAAGGCTGAAATATGCATATCCATAGCTAGTGTGGTTTGGCTTTATTGGCCTGAAATTGTCCATTAAGATGACTTCAAATGTAAAAGTCATGAGCAATCAGAATCACCATATATCTGAAACACCTGATGTTCATAAGGGCCATTTGCATATATCACATGTGCCTCTGTTACAGGAAGTTTGGGAGGTCACCCCTTTGAAGCTCTAGCTTGGCTGGAGTTTTTATTTAGTTTTTTCCCATGTGGAAAAATGGAAAAAGGCTGTTGATAGATAAAGTAAAAGCAGTACAAAGCAATGGAATAAAACAGAAACTATAAAAAAACAATAATGCAAGAATAAAGTCACAAACAGACCAAACCCCTTTGGAATGGGGGAGCACACACCCCTTTTTACTTCTGTGACCTGGTTGTACATCATTTTATTTTATATTCAGCTTCTCAGATGTGGGTGTGTAAGGTGTTCACTGTGAACATCATCATCCACGGCACAGACAATCAGAGAATAAGCAACTGAAAGCTTATGAAGTTAAACATAAAATAGTGTGGCACTGTGCAGTACTTAACATAACTACTCTGTGGTTTGTTCGGTCAGAAACAAGAGCTATGGTAGCAACATTAACAGCATCAGCTGAGCACTGTTTTTGTGACAAGTAGGAGAGTAGCAGTAGTTGAAGAGGGAATGGTCATGGTGGGAGACAAAGCAGTTACACTTGTGGTTTCTTAGAAGTTCACTGATGGTGCTGTGAGTAGTGCAGAAGAGCACTGTAAAGATCTGGGATGATCTTTTTTATCATGGCAGTCAACAAGATATTCACTAGCTTCAAGCCTCAGTGTTGTGTTTCTGAGTTCTGGGAGAACATGCTCTGAAAAGGTGTGCACTTGAGCTTTTTTTTTTATTTTTTAAAACAGAAATAAATTATGTTCATTACTTATGGGTAAATCCAACTGAGCAAAAAGCCCCTTTTCAGCAGAGGTTCAGGTAGAAAAACTGCAAAATTTAATAAAAAAAAAAGAATAAATACAATGGCAGTGGTTCACAGAAGGCATAAAATGAGAAAAAAAGTCGTATTTTACTAAATACTGAGCTTCAGTGTTAAGAGCAAACTATATTGCCCACCATCTCTTGTCATAGTAGTTCCCCACTATGTTTTAAAAAAAATTTAATGCAGGGATCGATCCCCCAGTTTAAACAGAATGTGACAGCACACCTCTGCTACGATGCTCAGAAACATATATCTCTTAAAGTGAAATATTTTATGAAAGGGGATGTTTGGACAGGATATTGTTATGAGTCTCTGACACAACTCAACAATTCTTGTACAAATCCACCAGTGTACTTAATGCATATGTATCACTCACATCTGTGTCAGCTACATCGTTCTAGTTTTCTAAGTTTAAATGAGTTTTTAAAATTTATTGTGGTTGCTGCACACTGTATGTCACACAAAGCAAGTTTTACCACAATGGACTTTGCTTCTCTGCAGGTGAACATGGGGTAGTACATGGCTTAATTATTTTTTTTTTTTTAGCCAACAGACTTTCTGATAGCAAGTATTTCTGTGCATCTGCTAAAATCAATGGCCCTTCCCTGTTAGCATCACTTTATAGTTGGGTTTGCCAACTTTTTCAAATGGTCAAGAGTGTGACATCACTAAACTACTTTTTGCAGGATACTATCGTAACTAATGCATGCTAACTGTAACCCCACACCTTACTTTGGAAATACTCTTTTTCATAACAATACTACAAAGTCAGATAAATTATGTCTATGTATGGATGGGTCCTGAAGATCAAAGACTCTTCTTTTGTTGTCCCCCCCCCCCCCCAAAGTGCTGGCATTGATCTGTTGAGTATCGACCCTTGTGGATTTTGATAAATTAACATATTGGTAAACTACACATACTATCATGTAGCCAGATTTTCGGTGTCAGAATTTGTTGAATGCACAAGTTGAGTGGAGGATGAAACAAATCTTATAACACTAAAAGTTCCTTCTTGTGTTGTCATAGTTGGGAGTGGTTTAAGGTAACATGTTAAGTACGCGTGAGCAGCACAACCAAACCTTTTAGAAGTATTGAAAGTTACAACATTATGTTGGAGTGTGTATGTGAGAGTGTTCATAGGATTGTGTTAAGGGCTAGAGAAAGAAATACTTGTTTCAGTGTGGCTGGGTAATTGTATGTTTTGGGGGGGGTGTCTTATTTAGTGATAATGTTAAGCAAAAGATGCTTAACACCCTAATGTGTAGGGTTTGGGTTAAGGTTAGCAAACTCATACTTTTTTCTGCACTGTTGTGTAATCTTGGTGTTCAGTCCTGTATAGGGCTGCAGGAAAGATCCAAAGCAGACGCAAGTAAACTCAGTTAGCAAAGAAGAAATAGTTTTGTCCCCTGTAGGAGACGTCTGATGGTTTTAAAATCTTAATTCTTTTGAAAAATCTGAATTTATATTGCCAAACTAAAACAAGCAAAACGTTTGTATATATGGGTGCATACACACCCACAGATATGCAGCATGTATGTAGTTTAAAAAATAATCACTTTCCCAGAAATTTCCAGTCTGTATTACATGAATTTCAACCAGTGAATCTCTCAATCTGCCTCACTTAGGAAAAATCTGTATTTCCTTGAGTCATCTGTCTTCTGTGCATATCCCTCCTAAACTGGTTGGTCAAACTTCAACTTTATGACTATGAGGAAAGAATAATAGGGTTCCTGATTCTCAATAAAGAAAGAAAAACAAACTACAGTGTGTACACTTACCATAAGTGTAGCTGTTCGAGTGTATTCACTGTTGCAGTCATCACACTTGGTTTATCTGAATGCAGGTGGCCCGAATACCAGAGTCTTGGTATTTCTGCATCGGACGCTGTTGCCTCATCCATGACATCAAGTCATCAGGGGTATAAAACATGCAGCTGATGCCATTACATCAGTTTTTCTTGCTCCAGATGTCAGGAGCCCCCCCAAAATAGGAAGCAATCAAATGGTGTGGAACACCTCCAGTAAAAAGTAAATACCATTTCCATAAGATATGGCCAAAAAAGAGGATAGGTAGAAAGTATAGAAAGACAGGGAGGGTAACCATGACTGCAACAGTGAATACACTCGAACATCTACATTTATGGTAAGTGTACACAACTGCACTATGTTCTTCATGTTTCACTGCTGCAGTCATCACACTTGGGTTGATTCCCAAAGTTGAGGAAGGGTGCAGGCAGTCAAGAAGTAGTAGGGCTGGCTAGAGGATGGATAACCAGGACTGCAACAGTGAATACACTCGAACATCTACATTTATGGTAAGTATACACAACTGTACTATGTTCTTCATGTTTCACTGTTGCAGTCATCACACTTGGGTTGATATCCAAAGTTGAGGAAGGGTGCAGACAGTCAAGAAGTAGTAGGGCTGGCTAGCAGGCCTTGTAAGACTGCTGTGGCAAATCCAGCTCTGGATTTGGAAAAGACAGGTAAGTGGTAATGCTTGGTGAAGGTGTGTACAGAACTCCAGGTTGCAGCTTTCAGGATGTCCCTGGTAGGTGACTCCTCTGAGAAAAGTTGTAGAGGTTGAGATAGCCCTAGTGGAATGAGGCCTGATCCCCTGTGGGGTAGGTTTTCCATGGTGTTTGTAGCAGAAATGGATGCAGTGTGCTATCCATTTAGAAATGGTTTGTTTCAAAATGGCCTTGCCTTCCGCCCTTGTAGCAAAGCTGACCAGCAGCTGGTCAGATTTCCTGAAAGGTTTAGTCCTGTCAAGGTAGAACCTGAGGTGTCTGAAAGGTTTAGTCCTGTCAAGGTAGAACCTGAGGTGTCTGTGCACATACAAGGAGTGCAGGATCCTTTCCCCTTTATTCTGAGGATTAGGAAAAAAGGTTGGCAAATGGATGGATTGGTTTAAAGCCACACTGGATACAACCTTGGGCATAAAAGATTGGTTAGTCCTGATGGAAACCCTGTCCACATGGAAGATAATGTAGGGTTCCACAGCCATAAGGGCCTGTAACTCAGACACTCTTCTTGCTGAAGTGATGGCTAGCAGTAAGGCTGTTTTCCAAGAGAGGAACTTTAACTCTGCTGTAGCAGCAGGCTCAAAAGGGGGAAGCGTGTGCTTTTCTAGTACAAAGTTAAGGTCCCAGGCAGGAGTGGGAGCTCTCCTTGGGTGTCTTAAATTGTTAGATCCTCTCAGGAACTGTTTGATCAGAGGGTGAGAGAAGAGGGGTGGGCTCAGTATTGTAATGAGCTGAGATGGCAGAGGCATGAATCTTAATTGATGACAAGGAGAGACCTTTGTGGAGCAGCTCTGCTAGATAATCTAGGATTTGAGGCAAGTACAGCACGGCTGTGTCCCTCCCTTGAGACTGGCTCCAAGAACAGTATCTATTCCACTTTTCTGAATAGGATTTCCTAGTACTGGGCCTCCTAGCCTCAAGGATAACATCCAGCACCTGTTTTCTGAGGGTTGCTGGTGATGTACTCAGGAAATAAGCCAGGCTGCCAGGTTCAGGGTTTGCAGCTGAGGATGCAAAATCTGTCCCTCCTGGTGGGACAGCATAGAGGTTGTCTGCTGTAGGTGCCAGGGTGGCACTGCTGTCAGACTGCGTAGGAGTGGGTAGCAGTGCTGGCGTAGCCAGTCTGGTGCAATAAGGATTGTCCTTGGCCTGTCCTGTTTGATCTTGAGGAGTACATTTGGAAGGAGGGGGAGAGGGGGAAAGGCATAGATTCCCATGTGAAGTATAGGGCATCTACTTTCCAAGCTTGGCTGTGGGGAATTCTGGTGCAAAAGTTGTTTAGTTGATGGTTTTGGGGGGACACAAAGAGGTCCACCTCTGGTGTCCCCCACCTGTGTATTAGAAGTTTGATTCCAGTTTCCACTCGTGTGGGTCCATTAGATTTCTGCTTAAGTCGTCTGCCAGTGAATTTTATTTGCCTGGCAGGAACTGAACTTGCAGGTGCACTTGGTTGCTTAAGGCTGCGTTCCACAGTGTCATGGCTAACCTGCAGAGTGGGTAGGAGTGAGTTCCCCCTGCTTGTTTATGTACCACATAACTGTGGTGTTGTCTGTCTTTATCAGGAGTTGTCCTGGCAGGATAAGGTATTTGAAGGCTGTCAGTGCATTCTGTACAACTAACATTTCTTTTTGATTGATCTGCAGGTGAATTTGTCCTGGGCTCCATTTGTCTTGAATGCATTTGCCTGCCATGTGAGCACCCCATGCATAGTCTGATGCATCTGTTGTCAGAGTTTGGACGATGGGGGGGGGGGGGGGGGGGGTTGAGAGAAAGGGAGTTTCTTGTTGTGGTTGTAAGCCTCTGTCCACCAAAGGAACTCTGTCCTTAGGCAAGGAATGATAGGAATCACTGCTTCCAGGTCCTGGGAATGTTGACACCAGAGACTTAAGTACTATTGGAGTTTCCTCATATGCAGTCTTGCATATGGAATCAGTAGAATAATGAGGCCATGAACCCTAGGGCTTGCAGTATTTTTCTTGCAGATAGCTGGGTTTGGGTGGCCAGTAGTTTGAAATAAGTTGTCAAATAAACCTGCTTTTCTGGAGTGAGGAATGCCATCTGGGAAGTTGTGTTCAAGCTTGCTCCCAGGAATACAATCTTTTGGCTGGGTACCTGATGTGATTTCTTTTCGTTGATGGAATACCCCAGAGAAGTTAGGAGTCTCTTTACAAACGTCAGGTGCTGAAGTAGCAATTCCTGACTGTCCGCCTGAATCAGGCAACCGTCCAAGTATGGGTAAATTTGAATATTTCTCTGCCTGCAGTAAGCAATGGCTGGAGCCAGGCACTTTGTGAATACCCTAGGCGCAGCAGATAAGCCAAAGGAAAGTACAGAGAACTGATAGTGCATAGAGCCCGCCCTGAAATGTAGATATTTCCTGCAAGATTCCCTTATGGGGATGTGCAGATAAGCTTTTTTAAGTCTAGGGTGACTAGCTACGAGTCCTTGGCTATGTAGAGAGGGGCTGCATGTCTTCATAGTCAGATGCATCAGATGCATCTGACTCTTGTTCAGACAAAACTTCTGGAGACAGATATTTTTCTTTTTGAGGGGAAATGCTTGGCTTTTCCTAATCAGCATGATAAGGTCCTCTGCCATTTTAAGCATTTGTGATTGAGGAAAGGGAACAGGTGCCAAAGAATGGCTGGAAGTCAGTTTCTTGCAGGTGGTTCGACCCCTGGGCCTAAGGAACTTGGCTGTTTTAGAAAGAACAGTAGCCGTGAAAGAAGGCGTCAGTTTATGTCTGGATTCAGTGTTGCGAAGGACTTCCTCGGAAGCCGGTGCCTGCACAGCAGCTCCAGACCCATCCAAGGTAGAGACTGACTGCAGGATCCTTAGATGAAGAAGAGTTCTACAGCATACCAGACTCAAAGGGTCTTGGTAGAGGCCTGCGAATTAAATCAAGTGGGCGTCAGGGACTGCGAAAGCTCCTCACTGAATTCTGGAGAACTGACGACCAAGCTTGGTAGTAGCGTCATCAGAAGGTTTAGTCCTGTGCGGTCCGTCTCGGTCTTTATCTTTATGTTTTTATTTGGAAAGTCCGCTGTCGGATGGCTTACGGAAGCCATACCGGAATTAGAGGACTGTAAACGGAAATATCTGGCTACAATAAGGGCCTGATGACAAACTGTTCTGGTGTTAAAGCACAGAACCGACAACGAGGAACATTGTGGTCTGGGCCTAGACAAGTGACGCAAGTAGGAGTGAAGTCCCGGTGTGGTATTTGCTTTCCACACGTGAGACATTAACTTTTTCTGACATCGGTTAGTGCAAGAAAAAAGGATCCCCAACGGGGTATTTAGCTTTTGAAGGCTTCAACTTCAATTCGGAAATGAAATTCAGGTAGCGGCCGACCGGCACTCATGCGAACTGCTTCTGCTTGGGCTCCACGGCAAGAAAGACTGATGTAATGGCGTTAGCTGCCTTCCTTTATACCACTGATGACCTGATGTCAGTCTTCAAGCAACAGCAACCGACGCAGAAATACTAAGTCTCCGGTATTCAGGCCGGCCGAGGGCTACCCTAGCAGGGATAACCCAAATGTGATGACTGCAACAGTGAAACACCAAGAACATCCTCAGATGTCTGATTATGATTAGAAGCGACTACAGTAAAGCTTAATTCACACAAATACATAATACTTGATCACAACAGGTTAATTTTCATCAAGAGATAGTCCCCCACATCAAGCAATTAAAAGCCAAGTTTGTCAACTGTCTGGGCTGGAGCTCAGATGTCTGAATGCGCAAAAATAAACTGGCAGCATTTAATTTCTAACTTTTCCCCTAACAGTCTCAACTTGTCAGACTTCACACAATGAATCACAACCCCAACTAGAATACAAAAAGTAGTAACCATTTCTAAAACTAGCAGCCAATGCCATAGCCTACCCAGGTAGCATCCTTATAAACATCTTAGAATCACATGTACCACTAATATGGAAGAAATAAAGAAGTTGTATTCTTACCATAACATTCCATCTGTTGTTGATCTTCATTCATTCTTGACTGTTGGGTCACGGTTCCGTCCTTGGAATAGACTTGGCTATTGTAACAAGTTTGTGCCAGCCAGAAACTCTCGAGCTAAGGCTACCCATACTGCCTCTCTTCCCATCTCTTCAGATCGAGTTATGCCAGTAGAAACTTTGTCTAAGCAATTTCCCTACTATAAAACCAGGGCTAGTTCTAAACCTCCAGGAGTCTTTGGAGGGTGGTGGAGGTTGGGATGTTAAGAAAGAACGAAGATCGACAACACAGATGGAACATTATAGTAATAACATAACTTCTTTATCTGATGTTGTCAATCTTCATTCATTCTTGACTGTTGGGACAGAGTCCCTAGCTACTTCATGTCCCGGGAGGCCCTACGGAAGGATATTCCTGAGCACCATACAGCCAAAGGATACTCTTCCCCTGGAGACCATATCCAATTTGGAATGAGTGATAAAGGTATGACAAGTGGCCTCTGAACAAATGTCATCCATAAAGGCTCTAGAATGAAAGGCTACCGAAGTGGAAATTGATCTGGTAGAATGAACCTTGACCTTGGTTGATAGGTTTAGCTTATTTTGGTCATAAACAAAGGTGATAAGGCAACTTTGGAAACTGGTTTGCCCAGTCGAGTGCCTGAAAGACAGAACAATTGGTCCAATTTTCTAAACAATTTCATTGTATCCAAGTAAAAATGTAATTGTCTGTGTACATCCAATAAATGCAAACAATATTCTCCTTTGTTTGAGAAGAAAGCCGGTAGGTCTATGGAGTGATTATTTGAGTCTGACAGAACTAACCCCTCTTTTCTACCCAAAGTTGTAAGTGATACTCTGTGAAAAAAATGGTATATGGACGTTTCACACACACAGCCTGCAATTCTGATATTCTCCTGGCCGACGTGATGGCTACTAAGAATGGAGTCTTTCAAGATAAAAATTTGATATCACTGGTGGTTGCTCACTCAAAGGCCGGATGGATCAAACTTTGCAAGACTAACATTAAATTCCAAGCTTCAATGGATTCTTTAAAAGGTGGTTTCAAATGCAAAATGCCCTTTAGGAAGGTTTTGCAAAGGCGATGGGACATTAAAGAAAGGTCATCGAAGCCATTATGGAAATTTGAAACAGCAGCTAAATGTCAAAGTAGAAGCTGAGGCTTCTGATTGGAATAAAGTTGATAAATATACTAATACCTTATTAACTGAGGCAGAAAATGGGTCAATTCCTTCTCCGTGAGACCAAAGCACAAATCTGTTCCATTTACCAAGATAAAGTTTCTGGCGGATGGTTTATGAGAAGCCAGAAGTCTCTCTTGTACTGGGGAAAATAGGTTATTCTGCCTGGCAATTACTGGAAGTGGAGGTAACAAGCAGTCACAGCATGAGACTTTGTAGGTTGGGATGGACCAGGCCCTGCGGATGAGATAACAGGTCTGGAGTTGGGTCCAGAGTCCACGGACAGTGAACTAGGTGAGGCCAGAGAAAGGGGAAGCAAACTTGGTGGGGCCAATAAGGTGCAATGAGGATCACTTTGTTTCTCAACCATTGGGCTTTCTTCAAAAACTGGATAATTAGGGGGAAAGGCATAAAGCAGTATCAGGGGCCAATTGTGTAGGAGAGCATCTCTCAGGGACTCTCCCTGAGGGGGGGGCAGGGCAAAGTAGCTGCTGCACTTTTGGTTTATGGGAGATGCAAACAGGTCGTAGCATGGCTGGCCCCATCAACGAAAAAATGTCATTGTTACATTGGGATTGGGAGACCACTCGTGAGGCAGAAGTATGAATCTGCTCAGTTTGTCCGCAATCATGTTGGAATTCCCTGGAATGTGCGTTATCAGAAAGCGGTTGGAGGAAATTGGCCACTGCCAAACTCTTAGGGCTTCCCAACATCAAGGGTAGGATCTGGTTCCCCCCTGTTTGTTGATGTACCAGACCACCAACATGTTGTCTGACTGGATAGCAATTGTCCCTGAAGGAAGGGCAGATTGAAATGCTTGCAACGCTAAGAGCACCGCCCTCAGTTCTAGGATGTTAATATGCAAATTGTCCTCTAAGGGGGAACAAGTGCCTTGGACTGTCTTTCCCTGAAATGTCCCCCCATCCCATCAGGGATGCATCTGTGGTCACTACGATCTTGGGCTGTGAGGGTGAAAAAGGACAACTCCATAATTTCTCATCTGGCTTCATCCACCAATGTAGATCTTGCTTACATTGGTTGGCTATGCAGGTTGGGTAGAACATCGGATGTGTTAACAGAGACCACTGTGATGCCAAGAGCCACTGGAGCAGCCCCATGTTGTACCTTGCCAGAGGAACTAGGGTGATTGTCGCTGCCATGGACCCCTAAGACTAAACGAGCCAGGACTTTTGTCTTGAGAGAATATCACTTGAAGCTGACCTCAACCTTTGCAGTCTACGAAGAGGCAGAGCAGCCACACAGGATTTTGTGTTGAACACGATGAATTTATGTCTTGTGTGGGGGACAGCTTTGACTTTTCCTTGTTTATTGAAATGCCTAAGAACTCTGCAAGCTCTAGAACGGAGTCCAAGGCATGAAGCAGTAGATGCTTGGTGGGAGTGATGAGTAGCCATTCGTCTAAACATGGAAACACTCAGAATCCTTATAGCCTTAAGTGAGCTGCTACTACTGCCATGCATTTGGTGAACACCCTGGGGGCTTTGGTGAGAGCAAAGGGCAGTGCTCGAAATTGGTAATGACTAGCTCCCAGCTGGAAGAGGAGGTATCTTCTGGATCGCTTGTCCATATTTATGTGGCAATATGTATCCTAATGATCTACAGAGCACATCCAATCGTCTTTCTTCAGAAATGGAAGGATAGACTGCACCGTAACCATCCGGAATTCTGTCTGCTGAACAAACTTGTTCAAGACACTGAGGTCTAGAATTGGCCTCCAGTCCCGTATCTTTTTTGGCACTAAAAATAATCTTGAGTAAAAATCTGATCCTAATTGGTCTGGCGGGACTGTTGGGATGACACTTTTTTGAAGTAGCTTTTGAATTTCTAGTGCTGATGTATCCCTTTGACTGGGTGGAACATTGGGGATTCGCCTTTGTGGTCTTGGGTAAAGATTGAAGGGGATATGGTAACCTCTGGCAATTACCGTCTGGCCCAGGAATCTGATGTTTACGGAGTGCCAGGCTAAGTGGTGCAGAGAGAATCTTCCCCGATTGCCTCCAGAGGTAAGCAATCGGGCCGCTGCTCAGGAATGTTGGTAGGGTTGTCCAGAGAAAGAATCTCTGGAACCCCGATTACTCAGGCCCCCTCTGCCATGGGAGGGGTGTCTTCCTAATGAGTTCCCCCCTCTGCCCCAAGGGGAAAACTCACCATGTGTGTTACGAAAAGGCCCTTGGGACTTTCTGAACCACATTTTCCACCCCTCTGATTCCTGGAATACGGTCGCTGAGGAGTAGAAAAACGCACGCCCACAGCAGAAAGGGTCTTTCCATCCTTCTCACACCTGGCTAATATGTCTCTGACTTTTGGGCCAAACAACGAGGTAACATCAACCACAGCATTGACAAAGGAAGACTTGAAAGGGTCTGGAAAGTCACATAAGTGCATCCAGGTGTGACGTCTAATGGCAATGCTTGTAACTGCTGCTCTGGCCGTCCACTCAGCTGTTTGTGCAATAAGCTGCATGGACGAGTTCAATATTGATTCTAGGGTCGCAAGCTAGGAGGCAACCTTATCGTGTACCTTCGTCACACACTGCTCTTGCCAAAGTTCCTGAGAGCTCAGTAATCAGGTCCCTTTGAAGATGTGTGAAATGTGCCAAGAAATTCAATGACCGTATGGCAAAGGTAGTTGAAGCATAGACCTGCTTCCCAAATCTGTCCATCGTATGAGACTCTCTGTTTGGACGATGGACAGCAGGACTCTCCTCTGCAAGTTCCTTCTTTGTGGCTGCTGCCACCACCATGGAATCTACCGCTAAACCTTTAGTCCAGTGGGGTTGATCTTCTAGTGCAGAGATAATTTTGACCGGACTCTGGGGGATTGGCTCTACAGTGTCAGGGGCCTTCCAAGCGCAGTGCACAATAACCTTGTCCAATTCATCAGCAGGTGGGGTCACCCAAGAAGACGACATTTGGGCATGAAAAGCCTGCAAGAAGACAGATTCCTCAGAGGAAGGGTTGGTAGGGTTCCAATCACCCCTCTGTTTCAAGATTTCCAGGAGGTCTCTGAAGGAGATATCGGGGGTAGCTGTGGGGACCCTTCCCCTTTCATCGTAGTTTGTATCCTCAGTGAGAGATTCTTTCAGAGAATCTAAGTGCTTCCTCTTGCATGATCTCTTACGGGGTGGCTCCTCAGAAGGAAGGCCTGAGAAGGACTCCGAAGAGAGGGTACCCTGCAGCAGGGTGTCTTCTGCTGTTGTGCCTGTTGCCCCGATGTAGCAGATTGTGGCAGCTGCAAGCCAGAGGATACATAGATGTGACACTGTGATGGGGATGGTGCCAACTGCAAACCTGCTGAGGGGAGAGCCCTCTCCATAATCTGAAAAGGCAGGTCCACCTGAAGAGGTATGGGAGCCTGGAACAGAGAAAGACAACCTCGGAACCGGGGTCACTCCCCGCTCAGACGTGTCCGCCTCCAGAGAGGGAGCGTAAGAGAACTTGGAACTGCCAAAGCACCCAGAACCATAAACGGCGCCATGGAAAAAAAATCACTGAACTAGGGATCCCAGAGCCGGCAGACAAGTCATGGTCCCATGGGTGGGTCAGCTCTGACTCAGCCGAGGACACCACAGTGGGTTCCGGAACCAATGTGAAGTCCACCATCGGTACCAAAGTAGTTAGGACTGGGAGTAGCGTCAAAGTTGAGGGCTCCAAGACCTGCAGAGAGGTTGAAGGAAGAAGATAAGTTGGAGTCCTTGGAGAGTAGACCTTGGCTGCGGATGGGAGGGAGGTCCAAGACGGGGCTGAAGACCTCTGGCCGCCAAGAGCTGATCCACTAATCTAACTACATCAAGCTCTGAAAGGCTCCTGGTGGAATGAATAGACATCCAACAGGGTGATTCTGGGCATTCAATAAGGACTCAACTGCTGACCAAGAAAGGGGTCAATAGATGGAGAGTACCTAGTCCTGGGAAAGGATTCAACCTTCGGCTCTGCTGTCGGCTGACCAGTTTGTGCTGGAGGGGAAGTGACCGGTATGACTGGGGAAACTATTGTTGGTGCCGAGAGGGTCATAGGTACTAATGAAAGGGTCGGTATCAAGGTGACTTTTTCGGCTCAGTAATAGTTGCTGGCACCATGAAGGAAATTATACGCTTCAGTGCCGAAATGGTTGTAAGTGTCGATTTTGAAAGTTTATGCTTCGGTTCTGAGGAAGAGACCTGGCCTTTAGAAGATTTTGAGTCACTTGATTTAGGAGACGCCATAACAGAGTGGCTCCTCTTTTGCTCCTTTCATGGGAGACTCTGACATCACCACCTTAAAGCCTCACTAAAAGGCCATTTTAACAGCCCCTTGAGGATCAATTTGTTGGGCCACTTTGCAAGGGTCTGAACGGTGAAACCCTTGCAGAGTTCACACGCCGGTTGGACTTCTAAATGTGGCACCCCCAAACAATACACACAAGAAAGATGCTTGTCCGAGTTGGCCATCTTTCTGCCACATTACTCGCACTGTTTAAATCCAGTTGTACCCTTATGCATCTCTGTCATTTTTAATTAGAAGAAAAAAACGTGTATAGCAAAAAACTTTTACACACACACAAAGTAAGAAGAACAAGAAAATGTTAAAGGATTGTACCAACAATGGTAATGAAGAAAATACCCAGAAGGGGTAAAGAAGGGAAAAAGGGGATACCAACGATGGTATTAAAGAATTACCAGTGGTAAGAAGGAAGGAAGGGGCCTATACCAGTAATGGTAATGCGAGAAATACCAAAAAGGTAAAAATGGAAGAAAAACAACACTCACTCAGGAAATATCAACAGTAACCAGAAAAACTAAGTTAACTAAAATTTAGAGTTAAATAATAAGCTTTACTAAAGATATTTTATGAAAAAAAATTAGTACTTAGATTGAAAGCATAACTGATGCATCCTAAAACACTATGTGGCAAATGAGATCTGAAGGGAAGAAGGGCACTATGGGTAGCCTTAGTTCGAGAGTTTTTGGCTGGTGTGAGCTTGATACAATGGCTGAGTTGGTTCCGAGGACAGAACTGAGACCCAACAGACAAGAATGACATCAGATCAATTGTTATCCCCTTAGATAAGGAATGAAAATCAAATGAACTGTCAAACTATTATGACATCTCTATTCTGTCCCCTTTCCAAAATCTTGGAAAAATGTATACATAAGCAGCTCCATGAATACCTCATTTCCAACAACTTACACCCACCCAGCATGATTTCACACCATCACACATTACAGCAACTGCTCTATTATCCTTTACAGATACAGTCAATAGAGCTAGGACGTAGGGCATCCAACATCAGCAATATTCCTTGAACTACCAAAAGCATTCAACACAGTGTCACACCTAAAACTACTGCATGAACTTTCCAACATAAAACTCAGCAATGCTACACTGCAATGGTTCTTAAGCTACCTAAGACAACAGTATGCAAAAGTGGCAAACCTCTCATTCACCATATCCTCCCTAAAATACAGGAGTCCCCAGGGCTCTATCCTCGGGCCCCTTCTATTTAACATCTTTATTAACAACCACCATACTGCTACCTGCCAAAGTAGCATTTTCCAATATGCAGACGATTCAACCATCCTATCCTCCTCAAAGAATATTATATAACTAAAAATAGCACAAACTGCCTTTACAGCCATTGAAACCTAGCTCAATAATGAAATATTTTACTAAATCCTAACAAAACCAAATTACTTCTCTTCGCATATAAACCACACCCCACTGACTTTAAAATACATTCCCTCAATAACACAGAAATATAACTCGTTCCCCATGCCAACCTATGAGGAGTCACTACAGACAATAAACTAACTTTTGACCTGCATATCCAAAACACCATCAAAAAAACTCACCAAAAACTAAGAATGCTATATAGGCACAAAAACTTCATGAACCCAACCACTAAAAGACTAACATCCACATACCTCCTCCCCTCACTATAAGGTAGCTACACTAACCAACCTCCAAATCACATTAACAAACTATAATCCTGTTATAATAAAATTGCCAAATTTGCAACAGGTATGCCATTCCAAAAACATCATTGTATGGCCCTTACTTCCCTTAATTGGCTGAATCTATCCCAACAGCTCAACTACCAGCAACTAACCACGGCACATAAAATAATCTATAATCCAGAAAAATGCTCTTTCAAAAAGAATGTACTCCAAACCTGCACTCCCAACCGACCTATACATTCCAAAGATAGACTATTAACTTTATATAAACCAAATAAAATTACAGAACAACCTCTTTACTCCTACTCCATTACCAAGCTATGGAATGCACTACCACTAGGCATTAGGTCCACACACAACTAAAGAAAATTTAAAATCAAGCTAAAACTACTTAAGTCAAGCAACCGTCCATGTTAAAAAATAAATAAAGCTAATTGCAAACAATTCAGCCATAAGACCAACATGCATCCCATCTTATCTGCTCCTTCTCCATGAACTTATTACAAAAAACCCTGCAATCTGCTGATTACTGCACATCTCTAAACAACTTCTCTCTCTTCTTGTAAACATCTATATATGAAAATATCAATGAAATTTGAAAAACAATCCAAACAAATGTAAAATAAGGGCAAAATACTTTTACTGGAACTGCATTGTACACAGATGCCTATGAACCAAATATTCTCATTAAGGGCTAGTTCTATGTCAATCTTGTTTCTTTTTCTATGTATCATCCTTATATTGCTTATTGTACTATTGTATACTGTTCTATTACTTGCTGTTCTATTGCATTGTATTGTATTTTACTACTGAATTTGAATAGCACATGGAGCTTCCCCCCCCCAGGCCTCAGCTAAAAATGGGTCACCAACCCAGCTGGACCTTTCCGGTTATCAAATGTCAGATAAATAAAAGTGTACTTCATATTTGTTTTACATAAACTTATAAATGTACACTAACCTGCAAAAACAGATTAATGAATGTTTAATATCAGGAAATAAAAAACATGGTCAGTCTATCAAAAGACAGCCCCCCCCCACAGCCAGCACTCTGTCATCTTGTGTACTATATGCACAACTCAGATGTGAGACTGTTAAGGCAGAGAGGAAAAGGGGAGGGGAGTGGTTCAATTGTATAGGGAATGACTGTTCATACAGCCCTGTGGAAATACTTCCAGAAGATCTTTGTGACTTGCTTTTGTCTTTGTCCTGCCACTTCTAATATGGTCTCTTCTGCCTTGCCTGTTGATCCCTGGTCTAGCAGTGGTTGATGGACCACTGTTTGGATAGGCAGTTTCTGCTGTACCAAGAGTTAAGTATGGTGGGATAGCTGACCGGCTATTTATGCATTTGTTTTAGTTTTCCTCTAGCTTCCTGAAGATTTCCTATATTACAGAAGGCCTTATGTGTAGGTTCCTGCCTACAAGATACAGTGGAAAGCTGATACTTGACATCCTCTGGTAGTGGCCATACTCTAAACCAAGCACACCTTCTGATGACTGATCCTAATGCTGTTGCCTTTGATGCTGAATCCCCAGCACCGTATCCACATTTTATTACATTTGCCCACCTTTTGAGCAGTATGGGCCTGTCCGTCTAGTTGCACCTTTGGGGTTTCATTAAGGATCTCTGCAGCCAATTGCCCAATCTACTTCAGAATCTACCTTTGGCATCTGGCTATATGGATCTGGCAATTGATGTCCCTGAATGCTAGGGTAAAAGAGGTGTAAATGTTTCTTCAAGCCCAAGTCATGTACTCCACTCATATCACCTAGATAAGTACTGATGCTATGAGCCATGTTAGACAACTTCATGGTGGCCTTTCAGAGCACTAGCACTTGGGTCTGCTACACAATTCCTGTACAAGTACTAAGACACCAACTGAACTTTGGAAAATAGCTCTGATTTTCTGAAGGAAGTGGTTGACAGTCTGCAAAGCTGCTACCATAAAGGCATACTTGTAGGCCTCAAAGAACCCAAGTTAGGCCTAACAGATATAGGTACCTCTTCATAGCCTTGGAATTTTTCTTTGGCTACCATATGAAGTGTTCTCTACATTACTTAGGATTCCCCTAAATAAAAGGACCTCAAAAGGAAAATCTGAGTAGACAGTTTCCTCACTGCCAGAGGCACACCATGGGGGAGATGACATTTGAAATGTGTATGTAAAATCTTCATTAGAACAACTCAATTCACTTTAATGGGATGGGTTATTTTCCTTTTTATGGTTCAGGTACTTGAAACGTGGCTGAGTGGTAGTAGGCTGGAAAATCTGACACATCAAGAGCAGCTTTTTGGCCAGGTTTTAATTATGCAAGGTCAGGCCTTATGCCAGTAAAATTACAGGCATCAGAGGTGTATAGGCCTCAGATGACTGCATAATTACAGACCTTCACTATTCAAACTGTTGAAATTTTGGGTGCCAAGGAGTGAGACGGGATAGCCAACTCAACCATTTGAAACTTCTTTGAAGTTTGGCTGCAAGACACCTTGTCTCCAAACCATCTGTCAGATAACTAAAGAGAAATATCCTTTCCAGTCTGAGTTATAATCTTGATTTGGATGCTGGCACTGCCAATGACAAGCCAAGTCTTGGCTTTTGTTAAAAGGATTTCCACATCTAATGAATTTGGTCAGATCCGCTAAGAGCCTCTGGCATGGCTGCCTTCAAAAGGGGTTGAATACGAGTTGGCTGGTATAACAACCACTGGGCATGGGGCTGGGAAACCACCTCCTTCATTATGGCATCCATGGGTCTACTCAGTCAGGGTAGAGCTTTCAACTTTCTAGAGCCACATTTTGAAGATCGTTGATGGAATAAAGAACAGTGGTGATTTTGACTGTTGGTGTGTTTTTGGGCAGAAGTGCTTACTTGCTACTGTTTGTTTCATCGTTTTGATTCGTTTTGGATTTATCAGTCTTTCCCATTGTTCTGTAATCTTGGACATTTACTTATCTGAACCATGTCGCTTCGAAGTACGAGCTCTGAACAGAGCAACCCAGCTGACTCATTCTTGTTTTCAAATTTTCTAACTGAACGCGACAAAAGGTATTCCCACCTGGATCCATGGAACATTAGAGGTAATAGCGCTGTTGATGAGCGCTTTACAGAATTGTCTAAACTAATGTCTAAAGAGATAGCATTGTACTTTGACACCCGTTTACTTGAAAAATATATCAGCCTTAATATTACTCCACGGGGTTTGCGGATAGAGAAATTGCCAGCAGCCCCGTTCACTGATGAAGAGACAGACTTATCTGATGAATGGAAACAGGTGTCCTTGTCTTGTACTATCGGTTGGCTTAACATACTGGTTAAGCGCAACCAACGCAATCATGAGAAAATCAAACATGATATTATGGTTCTGCAGGAGAGCTTGGCAAGCGAACCTAATTATGGGAATCAAATTTCAACTATTAATGAAAAAATAAACAAGTTGGAAACTGATATTGTACAGCGGAAACGCAATAAACTGGTTCGTGATTTAAAAGACTATGAAACTGGCCTTCTGTTCAATTGGCAGCGTGAACCTATACGTAAGACACGTAATAGGTCTAGGGGCAGAGCTTGGAACAGTAACACCAAACGAAGAGGATTATCAGCATCGTCGGCTTCTTCAGTGGAAGGTAGTACTGGTAAAAATGTTTCTTTTGCTGAAACTAATATGGTCAACAGAACCTCTAATCGGGAGGTTACTACGGGGTCTGAGGACTGTAGCAGCGGGACTGTGAATTTTCAAACAAACGACCCGAACAGGGGGAGAAACAGGAGAAATGGAAGAAAGGGGAGAAACAAGCTTAAATGAAGGTTCGCTTTCTGTGACTTTTAATGAACTTCCTTTGTATTGTGTAAATTTGTCTAAACTGACACTAAATTCTAACATGTTAAGCGTTTTATATAAGGGAAGTAAATTTGTGCCTACATTTTTTCCGTCGCTAGCTGATATCTATTTTGAAATTAAAAATTTTATTAGAAAACTCTTACTTAGAGTTTATTTTTTCAAAATGGATAGATCTAACACTTGTATTCAGACCGTTGATGAAGGTAATAGTGACTCTGAAATGGATGAAGAGTTACTTAATTTGTCTATCTATAATTATGAGTTTGAACATGAAGTATTTGATGTTAGTAATGAAGCTAGTAATGATTTCTCCAATGTTGAAAATGCTGTTAATGGTGAATTTCTAACTGGTTATGGTAGACTAATGTTACCAGAGCTAAAGAAAGTTAGCACTTTTATGCCCCATATTTCTGTACCTGCTATTTCCACATTTCAAAAAATACTGTTAAGGGAAAATGAAACTATGTTCAATGAATTTTGTAAAAAGAAGAAATGTTTCAATTTAAGTTTTGATGAATGGCAGGCTTTAAAAGTTTTGAAAAAATCTAAAAATGAGTATATTTTCAAGCCTGCTGATAAAGGTGGAAACTGGGTTATAATGGACAGAAATAAGTATTTTAATATGGTAAATGGACTGTTATTGAACTCTGATGAGTATAAGAAATTGGACAGTGACCCTATCTTATCATTTAATAGTGAACTGTTATTCTTATTAGAAAAAGGTGAGCGCCTGGGTTTTTTTGCGCATACCGATGTTAAGAAGTTATACATCCAAAAACCTAAAACACCTGTTATATATGCACTACCCAAAATTCATAAAAATTTGGAAGAACCTCCTGGTAGACCGATAATTTCGGGAATTGGTTCTTTTTTGGAAAGTGTCAATTTGTTTTTGGATTCTCAGTTAAAGAAGTATTTATATAAGGTAACAGCTCACATCAGGAATACACAAGATTTAATTAATAACATCTTGAATTTGAACTGGAATTATGATTATTATTGGGTCACTGTCGATGTTAAGTCCTTATACACCAATATTAGCACCAAGTGGGGCTTGGAATCGATACTCAAAATGATGGGTGAGGGACCTAGAACAAATTATATCATTACCTTATTGGAGTTCTGTTTAACTCACAGTTACTTTTGGTTTAGTAATGCATATTATTTGCAGGTTAAGGGTACTGCAATGGGTGCAGCATATGCACCATCATATGCTATCATCTATATGGATTACTTTGAGAAAAAATTTATTTATTCGACAGATTTCTTTAAAAAGAAAGTAATTCTATATAAGCGCTTTATAGATGATCTTATTTTTATTTGCAAAGGGGACATATCTGATTTTTTGGATTTTTTTGAAATTCTTAATCATAATGAACATAATTTACAATTTTCATATGAGATTAATAGGAACAAGATTAACTTCTTAGATTTGACCTTATTTGAGAAGGATAGAAAAATTGAATTCAGGCCATTTAGGAAGGAGACTTCAGTTAATTTGTTCTTACATGCGACAAGTATGCACCCATTGCATCTTATAAATACCTTACCATATGGGGAATTTAAAAGAATTTGGGCTCACACTAGTATCAAAGAAGACATAGATGAAGAACTACATACAGTATTAATGAGATTATTGGAAAGGGGCTATGAATATAATCAATTATTAAGAAGTATGGATAGAGTGAAAAATAATATAAGATTAAAAAGTTATAGGGACAATATTATAACTCATTATGATAAGAGGGAGATTGGTGTAAAGAAAAATGCTGAACAAATATTTTTTGTAACCAAATTCTCTCCCTTCTCGGATACATTAGTCTCAGTAGTCAGGAAATTTTGGTACATAATTAGTGAAGATGTTAATATTGGTGAGCTATTCCCTAATTATGTCAATTTCTCCTTTAAAAGGGGAAAAAATTTGAGAGAAATATTAAATAACAATTTATTACAGCACATTGAATCTACTAAAACTAGAGTGGTCACCTTTGCATGTGGTTCATGTAGCATATGCAATAGGGTGAGTAATTTTGAAGTTATTAATAATATACCCCATATTTCGAAACATTTCTTTAACTGCAAGTCTACCAGTGTAGTATACATATTAGGTTGCTCATGTAAGGACATCTGGTACATAGGACAAACCAAAAGAATGATAAAAATCAGAATTTTAGAACATCTAAAGGACATATGAAATTTAAATTCTATTAGTCCGGTTGCTAAGCATTTCATGGATACTCATGATGGGTGTAGTGATAGTTTGAGATATTGTATATTGGGAAAACCTTTTGCCTGCAAGGGAGATGATATAGTGGGCAAACTGTTAGAATTGGAAACAAGAATGATACTTAAATATAAAACACTGAAACCATTTGGTTTAAATCAGGAGCTGGGTTTATAAAATGTATGTAGATCATTATTGATTATATTTATTGTATTCCAGCTGCTGTAAATTAGTGGGTGAATATATAGTATTAGAAAGTAAAACATTTACTTCTAGTTATAAGAATTTAGTTGGAATAACATTTGTATATAATAATATTAATTCTGTTATACATATATTTATTTTGTGTTTTGTAATTTTCCACATATTAAAACCATTTTATATATAATGAATTTTGTATGTGTTGAAGGGATATATTATATTATATAAGTATAATTGGTTCTTAATAGAATTAGTTTAAAATGTTAAAAACAAACTAAATAAGTAAATGCCATATTTCTATATGTTATATACAGAGATCACTTTAAATTCTGATGAAATCTTGATGAACAATTGAATTTAATTGTTAATTGTTAATTAATTAACTTTTTATGAAGTATAAAAGGAGTTCATTTTGAAACCTGTAATGTGATCCTTTGAAGGCGAATAGCCGAGGTACCAGATCGTTGATGGAATAAAGAACAGTGGTGATTTTGACTGTTGGTGTGTTTTTGGGCAGAAGTGCTTACTTGCTACTGTTTGTTTCACCACATTTTGAAGGCCCTGCTCACCTTTGTTAACTTCTTTGTCACAGTGCTCTTTTCTGTGGTTAGTTTTCAGGCCTGTACAAGGCATACCCCAGAAAAGAGGTTGCCCACAAAACTGTTCACCAAAAACTAACGTAATTTAGTAAGAAAAAAAAATTCCCCAATGAGATCCCCTAGAGTTTTTGAGGAAACTGACATTTGCAGCAAAAGGACCAGAACTGAACCATCTGAACGCAAACGTACGGAGTGAGAAAAATTAGTCTGCACGAAAGCTAACTAAAACAAATACGCTGTAGACTGACTGACCCTTTTATCTGTGATGTAGGCGTATGTTCCTGCATTGGGATGGAGTCCGTCCAAACCAATATGGCTGTAGAAGTTGGGCCAACTAGACAGGTACCACACACAGTCGATACTATTGTTAACGGTGACCCATATGAAAAATATTTAAAGGCACTGGCTACATAGGACTTTGGATTAGGTCATACCCTTGGGCATGTCACATAGTTTTGGAAGTCATCTAATGATGGCATTAAGCCCATAGGAATGAGTCCAGAAGAAAAAACACCAGAAGGGGATCGTGAGGAAAGGGTATGACCAGAGACCGAAGGAGCAACAGCTCTTTTTACTAGA